>NW_016995730.1:0-366 GCF_001483705.2 Eufriesea mexicana | reverse complement strand
AGCCGGTGACACCCCCGGAAATTTCGATGTTCGATTTTCCGAGCACAAAGAAGCGGAAGCACTTCCGTCCAATTATGCTTGTGAAGTCTTGCAGTGTGCTCATTTTGAGCTATAAATCTCCGTGATCCGCGAACAAGTGGAATTAGTATAATTTTGAAGATATAATATTGACAGCGGCCAACTTGGACGCCACGTAGCACGCAACCGTAGCGTCGGTCGAGCGTACCCCACGCTCGCCGCTGAGCGGCCTAACGGTACTTGAGGGTATCCCGTTACCTGAAGCAGACTGGTCACGGACGAACGCGCGGAATATCGAAAATACAAGAATGAAAAATTTAATAAACTCAATATAATTAATTCCACAAC
>NW_016995729.1:0-584 GCF_001483705.2 Eufriesea mexicana | reverse complement strand
TTGACATTTTCGACTAATATCGTGGTGAGCTAACTTCCTTGCGTAAGTAAGGAGAAAAGACGCTTTTTTAGTGCTATAGCCATTGCAATGAGATAGATTCTGGCTGCAAAACACTATTTTGTTGACATTTTCGACTACTCTCGTTGTGAGCTAACTTCCTTGCGAAAGTAAGGAGGAAAGATGCTTTTTGAGTGCTATAGCCACTGCAATGATATAGATTGTGGCTGGAAAATACAATTTTATTGACATTTTCGACTAATATCGTGGTGAGCTAACTTTAATATCGTGGTGAGCTAACTTCCTTGCGTAAGTAAGTAGGAAAGATGCTTTTTGAGTGCTATAGCCATTGCAATGATGTAGAATGTGGCTGGAAAATACAATTTTGTGGACATTTTCGACTAATATCGTGGGGAGCAAACTTCCTTGCGTAAGTATGGAGGAAAGGTGCCTTTTGAGTGCTATAGCCATGGCAATGATATAGAATGTGGCTGTAAATTATAATTTTGTTGACATTTTCGACAAATATCGTGGTGAGCTAACTTCCGTGCGTCAGTAAGGTGGAAATATGCTTTTTGTGTGCTATA
>NW_016995728.1:0-506 GCF_001483705.2 Eufriesea mexicana | reverse complement strand
GTTTGTGCTGTACACTGCCGTTCCATGGAATTCCGCGCTCTACCCTACTCTAATATTCTCTGCGTAGCTCTGGGGAGGCCAGCAACAGTGATCTCGGCAAGTTAGGTTTAGTCAGGTTACGTTTGACTACGTTACGTTTGGCAAGGTTAGGATGTGATAGCTTTGACTATTGTGATATGTGCTGCGAGTATATGGATTTTTGCGCTCTGCTCTGCTGTGCTCTAGTATGCTCTGCTTGGCTCTGGGGGGCCTACAATGGTGCCCTCGGGCGTCACGGTGAGTTCGGATTCGTTCGGTTATGTTACGTTTGGTTAGGTTTGGACATGGTTACTCTGACTTTTGTGCTGTACACTGCGATTATATGGATTTCAGCGCACTACCCTCCTCTAATATGTTCTGTTTGGCGCTGGGGAGAGCAGCAACAGATGTCTCGTTAATTTAACGTGAGTTACGTTACGTTTGCTTACTTTACGTTTGGTTAGGTCAGGATATGATATCCCAGACTC
>NW_016995727.1:0-264 GCF_001483705.2 Eufriesea mexicana | reverse complement strand
AGCACAAAGGTCATTGCTAACTTTTCTTAACATATGCAACCGTAACATAACCTTCCGTAACTCAACTAAACCTAATGTGCCGAGAACATTTTTGCTGGCCTCAACATAGCCACGCAGAACATACTTTAGGAGAGTAGAGCGAAGGAGTTCATTAAATCTCAGTGAATTACAGAAAAGCCAAAGCTATCCAAACCTAACCCTAACAGACGTATCATGAACCAAAGTATCCAAACTCAAACCATCGTGCCTCGGCCACCACTTCTG
>NW_016995726.1:0-581 GCF_001483705.2 Eufriesea mexicana | reverse complement strand
GGTAAGTGTGTCTTTGACTTTCATGTCATACACTGACGTTCGGTGGATTTCTGCACCCGTCTGTGCTCTACTACATTCTGCTTGGTACTGGGAAGGCCAGAAATAGTGGCCGCGGCACGTTAGGTTATGGTAGGCTACGTTTGCTTTGGTTGTGTTGGCTTGGGTATGGTCTGGAATGGTCTGGAGCTGTACGGCTCTTGTGCTATGCACTGCGATTCTATGGACTTCTGCGCCCTGATGTCCTCTAGTCAGTTATGCTCGACACTGAGGAGGCCAGCAGTGGTAGTCGGGGTGCGTTAGGTTGAGTTATGCAACGTCTGGTTTTGCTAATGTTGAATATATTCGGATAGGGTAGCTTAGACTTTTGTGTTATACACTGCTAATCTGTGGCCTCCTGCTCTCCAGTGTGCTCTAGCACGTTCTGCTTGGCCCTGGGGATGCCTGCAGTAGTATTGTCGGTACGACATGTTGTGTTTATGCACGTTTGCTTATGTTACGTTTGGTTAGGCCAGGAGAGGATAGCTCAGACTTTTATGCCGTACGCTGCTATCCGGTGGATGTCCGCGCTCTACACTGCTCCA
>NW_016995725.1:0-1054 GCF_001483705.2 Eufriesea mexicana | reverse complement strand
TACATACATACATGCATACACCCATGCATACATCCATACATACATCAATACATACTTCCATACCTACTCCCATACATTCATCCACATATATACGCATACATACACCCTTACATACATCCGTTCTTCCGTCCACCCTCCCATCCATCCATCCATCCACACGTCCATACATCCATGCATCCGTACAACCATACATTCGTACATCCATACATCGATACATACATACATCCATTGATTCATAACTCAAATACGACTATACATTAAGACATACATACATACATACATCCATACATACATACGTCCATCCATTCATACATCTATCCATCCATATATCCATCCATCCATACATCCATCAATCAATACTTCCTTACATCCACACACCCACACACCCATAAATCCATGCACCCATACACGCATCCATCCATACATACATCCACACATTGATCCATACATCGATACATTAACCCATTCGCTCACCCATACGTAAATGCATAGATACATCCACACATACATACATACATACGTCCATACATCCACCCACACATACATCCGTACGTTCGCCCTTCCATACATGCATCCTTACATCCGTCCATCCATTCACCCATACATACATCGATCGATCCATCCATCCATCCATCCATACATCAACCCAACAATCCATCAATCCATCCAGACATTAATACATATATCAATACATACATCCACACATACACCCATACATACATAAATACATACATCCATACATACATACCACCATCCATCCATACATCTATCCATCCATACATCCATCCATCCATACATCCATCCATCCATACTTACTTACATCCACACACCCATACACCCATAAATCCAAGCAACCATACACACATCCATCCATACATACATCCATACATTCATCCATACATCGATACATAAACCCATACGCTCTCCCATACGTAAATGCATCGATACATCCGTACATACACCCACACATACATCCATACGTCCACCCATTCGTACAACCGTACATTCGCCCTTCCATACACGCATCCATACATCCATGCATCCATCCACCCAT
>NW_016995724.1:0-641 GCF_001483705.2 Eufriesea mexicana | reverse complement strand
ACCCCCCCCCCCCCCCCCCCCCCCCGGCAAAGTCGAGCAGAGTGTAGTGGAGCCATGTAACGCGCAGAAACCCACCGAATAGCAGTGTATAGTTCAAGAGTCACGGCTATCCTCTCCGAACCTAACAACCGTAGCACAACCAAACTTACAATAACTCAACTTAACGTGCAGCGAACACCATTGCTGGCCGCCCAGGAGACAAGCAGAGCATATTAGTGGAGAGCAGGCCGCATAAATCCATAGAAACAAAGCGTAAGTCAGAGATTAAACCTATCCAAACCGAACCCAAACAAACAGAACATAGCCAAACATAGCCTAACACAACCTAACGTGGCGAGGCCGCAATTGATGCTAGCCCTAGAGCCAAGCAGGGCATACTATAGCACAGTAGAGCGCAGATGAACGCCGAATACCTGTGTATAGCACAAAAGATGAAGCTATCCTATCCAAACTTAGACGAACCCAACCTTACAGAACGTAACCTGAGCCCATATAGCGCGTCGAGGCCACTATTGGTGGCCTTCCTAGATCAAAGCTGAAGACATTAGAGCGCTCTAGGTCGCAGAAATGCACCTAACAGCATACTATAACACTAAACTCAAAGCTCCATTCCCCTAACACAAACAATCGTAACATAACCA
>NW_016995723.1:308-600 GCF_001483705.2 Eufriesea mexicana | reverse complement strand
ATGTTTCCTTGCTATTTATGCAACAAAATTACCTCACAACGATATTAGTCGAATGGGTCAATAAAATTGAATTTTCCAGACACATTCTATAGTATTGTACCGGCTATAGCATGCCAACAGAATCTTTGCTCCTTACTTATGCAACAAAATTATCTCATCACGATATTAGTCGAAAATGTCAATAAAATTGAACTTTCCATTCAGATTCTATTGCATTACATTGGCTATCGAATGCCAATAGAATCTTTCCTCCTTATTTATGCAACGAAATTACCTCACCACGATATTAGTC
>NW_016995723.1:0-274 GCF_001483705.2 Eufriesea mexicana | reverse complement strand
GCATTACAACGGCTATAGCATGCCAATAGAATCTTTCCTCCTTATTTATGCAACAAAATTAGCTCACAACGTTACTAGTCGAAGATGTCAATAATAATGAATCTTCCAGTCAGATTCTATGGTATTGCAGTGGCAATAGCTTGCGAATAGAATATTTCTTCCTTATTTATGCAACGAAATTACCTCACCGCGATATTAGTCGCAAATGTCCATAAAATTGTATTTTCCAGTCAGTTTCCATAGCATTGCGACGGCTATAGCATGCCAATAGACT
>NW_016995722.1:0-495 GCF_001483705.2 Eufriesea mexicana | reverse complement strand
CACGCCAAAAGTATCTTTCCTCCTTACCTATGCAAGAAAGATAGCTCACCACGGTATAAGTCGAAAATGTCAATGAAATTGAATTTTCCAGCAATATTCTACAGCATTGCAATGCCTATAGCACGCCAACAGAATATTTCCTCCTTATTTCTGCAAGAAAGTTAGCTCACCACGATATTAGTCGAAAATGTCAATAAAATTGAACATTCCAGGCAGATTCTATAGCATTGCGACGGATATAGCACGCCAAAAGTATCTTTCCTCCTTACCTATGCAAGAAAGATAGCTCACCACGGTATAAGTCGAAAATGTCAATAAATTTGAATTGTCCAACCACATTCTATATCATTGCCATGGCTATAGCAGGCCACCAGAATTCCTCCTCCTTGTTTATGAATGAAACTTAGCTCACCACGATATTAGTCGAAAATATCAATAAAATTGAACTCTCCAGGCAGATTCTATAGCATTGCGACGGCTATAGCACGCCAATTG
>NW_016995721.1:0-537 GCF_001483705.2 Eufriesea mexicana | reverse complement strand
GATCAGAATACACTAGAGCAGAGCAGAGCGCAGTAATTCACCGCACAGCATTGTGCAGCACAAAAGTCAAAGGTACCGTAACCGAACATATCCTAGCCTAAACAAACCAAACGTAACATAACATAACAAAACGTGCAGCGAACATTATTGCTCGCATCACCAGGAATAAGCAGAGTATATTAAAGCAAGGTAGAGCGCAGAAATACTCCAAATAGCAGTGCATAGCACGAGAGTCTAAGTTAACCTGGCCGAACATAAACTAACGTAATACAACGAAAAGTAACACAAACCTACCTAACGTGTCGAGACCACCATTGGTGTCCTCCACAAAGAAAAGCCGATTGTAATAGAAGACAGTAGAGCGCTGAAACCCACCGCAATGCAGTGAATAGCGCAAAAGTCACACAAACGCTGACCTAGCCTGACCTTAACTAACCCAACCAAACGTAGTGTAACCAAGCATTACGTGGTGATAACAATATTTCTGCCCTCGCAGGAGTCAGGCAGGGCTCTGTAGAGCACATTAAAGGGCAGAAA
>NW_016995720.1:0-470 GCF_001483705.2 Eufriesea mexicana | reverse complement strand
TATTCAAAACCTATAACCTGTTATAGCTTGGTGAATATATCGCCTAACGCCTTCAATCCAATGACAAGTGCAGCCGTATACTTGCCAGAGAATAGGCCTATCCAAGGTCTATAATATGTTATAGCTTGGTGAGGACATCGCCTAACGCCTTCAATACAATGGCAATTAAAGCCATTTACTTGCCAGAGAATAGGTCTTGTTATAGCTTGGTGAGGACATCGCCTAACGCCTTCAATACAATGGCAATTAAAGCCATTTACTTGCCAGAGAATAGGTCTATTCAAAGTCTATAGCCTGATATAGCTTGGAGAATACGTCGCCCAATGCCTTCAATCCAATGTCAAATTCAGATATCTACTTGCCAGAGAATAGGTCTATTCAAAATCTATAACCTGATGTAGCTTGGCGAATAGAAAGAATAACGACTTCAATCCAATGGCAAGCACAGCCATCTTCTTGCCAGATAATAG
>NW_016995719.1:0-597 GCF_001483705.2 Eufriesea mexicana | reverse complement strand
GACGAAACCAGCATTGCCGGCCGCCCAGAGCCAAGCGGAGAGAATTAGAGCACATTAGAGCGCTCAAATACAACGAATAGCCGTCGATAGCACAAAAGTCGTAATAGCTTATCCTAACCTAGACAAACGTTACATATCTAAACGTAACTATCGAACTTACATGACGAAACCACTAGTGCAGGCATCCACAGAGACAAGCAGAATGTACAGCAAAGCGCAGGAATCCACCGCAATGCAGTCAATAGCGCAAAAGCCGCAGGTATCCTGGCATAACCTGACCTAGCATAACCTAACCAATCGTAGCATACTTCAACATAACGTGCAGCGACCACAGCCCGTTGCCTGCCCGTACCAAAACAGAATATATTAGAGCGAAGTGGATCACCGGAATACACCGATGAACGGTGTACAGCACGAGACTCAAAGTTGTCCCAACAATACTTAACATAACCTGACCTAACGAAACGAAACCTAGCTCAACCTAACGTGTTGCAGTCGCTATTGCTCGCCTTCCCAGGATCTTGCAGCGCGTAGTAGAGCAATATAGAGCGCAGAAATCCACTTAATAGGAGTATACGTTACGAAGGTCGAGGATAA
>NW_016995718.1:0-445 GCF_001483705.2 Eufriesea mexicana | reverse complement strand
ATAACCAAACCCATCCTACCCAAACTTTCCCAAACCTAACATAAAGAAACCTAACCTGACATTTCCTAACCTATCCTAGCTAACCTAGCTTAACCTAACCTAACTTAACCTAACCCAACCAATCCTGACCTATCCTAATCAAACCTAAGTAAAGCTCACCTATCCTAACCCTACATATCGTAGCTAACCTAACCTAACCTAACCTAACATAACCTAACCTGACCTGACCTGACTTGACCTGACCTGACTTGACCTGACCTTAACTGGCCTTACATGCCCTGGCCTGATGTGACCTGACCTATCCTGGCCTGACCTCACAGAACCTGACCCCTCCTGACCTGACCTGACCTGACATCACCTGACCTGAAGTGACCGAACCTGACCCGACCTGGAATGTCCTGACCTGCCCTGCACTGACCTGTCCTGGCATGACGTGACGTAACCT
>NW_016995717.1:0-611 GCF_001483705.2 Eufriesea mexicana | reverse complement strand
TTTGTCTTTTGTGCTGTGCACTGCTATTCGGTCGATATCCGTGCAATGCATCGCTCCACTAGCATCTGCTTGTTTCCGGCGTGGCCAGCAATAGCAGTCGCGACAGGTTTGGTGAGTTATGATACGATGGGTGAGGCTAGGTTAGGTTAAGTTTGGTTAAGATGGCTTTGTTCTTTGTGCTATAAACTGCTATACGGTCGATATCTGGGCTCTGAATTGCTGTAGTAGCATCTGCTTGTATCTGTGGAAGCCAGCAGCCATGGTCGTGGTAAGTCAGGTTGGGTTTCGTAACGTCCTCTTATGTTACGTTTCATTAGATTAACAAAGGGTAGGCTTGTCTTGTACTATACACTGCTATTCTGTGTATTTGTGCGCTCTACATTGCTCTACTATGCTCTGCTCGGCTCTCGGGAGGTCAGCAATAGTGGCAGCGGCACGTCGGCTTCAGTTAGATTACGTTTGGTTATGTTAGGATTGGATAACTTTCACTTCTGCGCTATACACTGCTATTCTGTCGGTATCTCAGCGCTGCATTTCTCTGGCAGCAATTTCTTGAATCTGGGAGGTCAGCAATGGCTGTCGTGCACGTTTGGCTGAGATACGTTACGTTT
>NW_016995716.1:0-371 GCF_001483705.2 Eufriesea mexicana | reverse complement strand
AGATGGATGTATGTATGGATGTATGTATGGATGTATAGATGTATTGATGGATGGATGTACGGACGGGTGGACGTATGGATGAATGGGTGTGCGGATGGATGGATATTTGGATGTATGAATGCAAGTATGGTTGTATGTATGCATGAATGTACGGATGTATGTATGTATGTATGTATGGATATATGGATGAAGGTATGAATGGATGCATGGATGTTTGTGTGGATGTGTGTAGGGATGTATGCATGTATGTACGGTTGTATGCATGGATGGATGGATGTATGGACGCGTGTATGGATGTATTTATGGAGGTATGTGGGGATGTATGTATGGACGTATGTATTTATATATGGATGAAGGTATGAATGGATACA
>NW_016995715.1:0-513 GCF_001483705.2 Eufriesea mexicana | reverse complement strand
ATCGCAAAGATAAGTGGGTAAGACGATAACGATGAATGTGAAGTTTTGAATGAAAATTTTTAGAGGGAATCAGAAAGGGGCAGAATTTAAAAAAACAAATGAAAAAATGGAAGGCATTGGAAAATTGATTAAACGTATGCTGAAAGAAAAATCGCGAAGATGAGTGGGTAAGAAGATAACGACGAATGTGAAATTTTGAGTAAAAATTTTAAGAATGAATGAAAAAGGGGTAGAATTAAAGAAAAAGAAATGAAGAAATGGAAGGCATTGGAAAATTGATTAAACGTATGCTGAAAGAAGAATCGCAAAGTTGAGTGGCTAAGAAGATAACGACGAATGTGAAATTTTGAGTAAAAATTTTAAGAATGAATGAAAAAGGGGTATAATTTAAAAAAAACAAATGAAAAAGGGGTAGAATTAAAAAAAAAAGATGAAAAAATGGAAGGCATCGGAAAATTGATTAAACGTATGCTGAAAGAAGAATCGCGAAGATGAGTGGGTAAGAAGATAACG
>NW_016995714.1:0-962 GCF_001483705.2 Eufriesea mexicana | reverse complement strand
ACACTGCAATTCGGTGGATTTCTGCTTTCTACTGCGCGCTAGTATGCTCTGCTTGGCTATAGGTATGCCAGGAGTATTATTCTCGGCACGTTAGTCTGAGCTACGATGTGTTTTGTTATGTTACGCTTGCTTATGTTAGGTCAGAGTATCTGTACACTGCTATTCGGTGGATATCTGCGCTCTACTGTCCTCTAATATGTTCTGCTTGGCTCTGGGGAGACCATAAATAGTGGTCTCGGCACGTTAGATTGAGGTAAGGTACTTTTGCCTATGTTACATTTGGCTATGTTACATTTGGTTGTGCTTTGCACTGAGATTCTACGGACTTCTGCGCTCTAATCTCCTCTAATACGTCCAGTTTTCACTGAGGAGGGCGGCAATTGTGGACTCGGCATGTTACGAGGATTTTGGTTACGTTTGTTTACGTTACGTTTGGTTAAGTTAGGAAAGGCTTAATTTGACCTTTGTGGTATACACTACAATTAGGATGATTTCTGCGCTCTTCATTGCTCTACTATGCTTCGCTCGCACCTGGCGTGACCGGCAATAGCGGTGGTGGCACGATAGGCTTGGATATATTACGTTTGGTTAGACAATGTTAGGTTTCGTTTGGTTAGGTTAGGTTCGGTTACGTGTGGTTAGGTTGGCTTCGACTCTTGTGTCGTACTCTGCAACACAGATGATTTCTGCGCACTACTGCGCTCTAGTATATTCTCCTTGTCTATGTGGGGCCAGCAACTGTGGCCTCGACATGTATGGTCGAGCTAGGATACGCTTGGGCATGTCACGTTTGGCTGTGTTAGGGCATGCTCCTTTGACTTTCGTGCTGTAAACTGCTTTTCGGCGGATTTTTGTGGCCTACTCTGCTCTTTAAACCTGCTTTGCTATGGGTATGCCATGTGTAGTGGTCGCGGCACGTTGCAATGTGCTGTGGTCCGCTCGGTTATGTTTGGTTAGGTCAG
>NW_016995713.1:0-601 GCF_001483705.2 Eufriesea mexicana | reverse complement strand
CTGTTACACTGTAGTTCTAGAATAATCAATGTATACATGAGTTACGAATTGATACATTTACTAATCGAGGCACAGTAACTGTTATATACACCGGTAGTGAAATGTAGGCTTGGGGATAGCAGTTCAGTGATGACTTGTATTCTATTGCAACCACAAAATGCAAAGCACTGGCCAATAGTCGCTTTAATAGTCGCTCGAGATATTTGGAACTGACGAAAAAGTCCTAGTTACAGCCGTCATCATAATACTGCAGTCGCTGCAACAATCTCTTCACTGATGAGTAAAATTCCACAGTAGCTCTAGATTAACCTAGGTACAGTCATGGGTGGAGGAGTTTACAATTCACCGAACGGTGGTTTGTACATCCACCAAGTTAGCACGCTTTTCGTTGGATTAATCTGTTCAGTGATGACTTAAATGCTATTGCAATTCCAAAATGACAACGCACTGGCGACATCGCTCGGCGCACTAGAAATTGACGGAAGAGTACAGAGTACAGCCACCGTCGCAGTACTTTTAGCTGTTGGACTAAATTATTCACTGATTACTTACGTTTAACCTCAGTTCTAGGAACATCAATGTATAGAATATTTTTGGCTAG
>NW_016995712.1:0-497 GCF_001483705.2 Eufriesea mexicana | reverse complement strand
GAATGTTCTGCTTGGCTCTGCTGGGGGCGGGGGGCATGTAACAGTGGCAGCGTCATGTTCGTTTCATATATGTTTTATTTGCTTGTGTTACAAATGGTAATGTTTGGAAGGGGTAGCTTTGACTTTTGTGGTATACACTGCTATTCGGTGGAATTCTGCGCTCTACGGTGCTCCAGTATGTCCTACTCGGCTCTGTGGACGCCAGTAATAGCGGACTCAGCTCGTCAGTTTGTGATATGTTACGTTTGTTTAGGTTACGTTAGCTTTGGCTTGGTTTGGATATCTTCGGTTTCTCCGCTGTTCACTGCGATTCTATGGATTTCCTCGCTCTACTCTGCTCCTTATGTTTTGCTTGGCTTTGCAGATGGCAGCAATAGTGGTCGGGTCACGTTAGGTTGAGTTAAGATGCATTTAGCTATGTTAGTATTGCATACGTTTAGAGAGGTTTACCTTGAATATTGTGCTATGCACTGCTACTCGGTGTCCTTATGCGCCTC
>NW_016995711.1:0-1101 GCF_001483705.2 Eufriesea mexicana | reverse complement strand
CGTGCCTAACCCTTCCTAACCTAACCAAACGTAACCTAACACAACCTAACGAGCCGCGGCTACTATTGGTGGCCTCCACGGCCACACGAAGGAGATTATAGAACCCAGCGGAGCGCAGAAATCCGCGGACTGGTGCGTATAGCACAAAAGTCGAAGATATCCTATCCTAACCTCCCAAACGTAACATGACTGAATGTAGCATAGCTCAACCAACGTGCAGAGACCACCATTACTGACATCGACAGAGACAAGCAGAGAGAACTGGAGCACAGTAGTGCGCAGAAATCCAGCGCACTTCAGTGAAGAGCACAAAAGTCGAAGCTGCGCTAACATAACCTGACCTAACCAAACCTAGCCGAACGTAGCATAGCTCAAAGTGACGTGCCGCTGCCACTGCTCCTGGCCACCCCAGATACAAGCGGAATGCAATAGAGCACAGTAGGTCACAGGAGCACAAGGAAGAGCAGCGTAAAGGACAAAAGTCAAAGTAAACTATCCTAACCTAGCCAAACGTAACACACCCAAACGGAGCCTAACCCAATCAAACACGTCCAGAACGCTAATCCTCCACAGATACAAGCGGAGAGCAGTAGAGCTCGGCAGTGCGCAGAAGTACACCGCATTGCAGTGAATAGCACAAAAGACGAAGATACCCTGACATAACCAGACCTAACCTAACCTGAACAAACTTGGCATAACACAACATGACGTGCCACGACCACTGCTGCGGGACTCCCCACAGTAAAGCAGCGTACAATAGAGCGCAGTGGATCACAGCAACACGCCGAAGAGTAGTGTACAGCACTGAAGTCGTAGCAATCCTAACCAAACGTACCATAACTTAACCTAATCGACCGCAGCCTAACTCAGCCTAACGTGCCGAGACCACTATTTCTCGCATCGCCTGAGTAGAGCAGAGTATAGTAAAGCAATGTTGCGCGCAGAAATCCACAGGAGAGCAGCGTATAGCATAAATGTCTAGGAAGCCCTAACCAAACCTGTCATAACCTAACATAACCGAAGGCGGCATAACACAAAATAACGTGCGGCGCCCGCCATTGATGGCCTACGTAAAGACAAGCAGAGCACATTAGAGCAAAG
>NW_016995710.1:0-600 GCF_001483705.2 Eufriesea mexicana | reverse complement strand
CGAGTTATACACTATTTTCGGTGGATTACTGCGCTCTGCTGGGTTACAGTATGTTCTAGTCGGATCTTGGGAGGCCTCCAATTGTGTTACCGGTACGCTAGGTTGAGACCTATTGCGTATGGTTATGTTACGTTGGGATAGGTTGTGATAGGACATCATTGAGTTCTGTGCTATGCTCTCCGGCAGATTTCTGCGCTTTGCAATACTTTACTATACTCTGCTCGACTATGGCGATGCCAGTTACAGTGATGTCGGCAGGTTAGGTAGAGTTATGCTACGTTTGGTTATGTTACGTTGGTCTCGGTTAGGCATGGATAACTTCGCCTTTCGCGGTATAAACTGTTGTTCGGTGGATTTCTGCGCTCCCCTGTGCTGTAGTCTGTTCTGCTTGACTCTGAGGAGGCCCCCAGCAGTGGTCTCGACACGATAGATTGAGTTAAGCTACGTTCGGTTATGTTAATTATTGTCATTCTAGGATTCGGTAGCCTCGACCATTGTGCAATGCACTGCGACTCTATGCCTTTCTGCGCTCTGCTGTCCTCTATAATGTCCTGCTTGTCTGTGGGGAGGGCAGTAATTGTGGTCTCGGCACGGTAGGAC
>NW_016995709.1:0-616 GCF_001483705.2 Eufriesea mexicana | reverse complement strand
CATAATTCGGAATAAAGCGCAAAAGTCAGAGTTAAACAATCATAGCCTGGCCTAACCTAACCTTACCAACCGTAGCCTAACTCAACATAACGTGCCGAAGCCACAATTGCTCTCCTTCCCAGAGGCAAGCAGAGCCTATTAGACATACGTAGAGCTTCGAAATCCACCGAATAGCCGTGTATATCATAAAGGTCAGCGCTATCCTATCCTGACACAGCCAAACGTAATATGACCAAACGTTATATGTCCCAACCTAACGCGCTGAGACCTCTATTGCTGCCATCGTCAGAGCCAAGCAGACCATATTAGGGGACAGCAGAGCGCAGTAATCGCAGTGCATAGCATAAAAGTCGAAGCTACCGTATCACAGTATAGACAAACGTTACGCAACCGAACGTAGCTTTACTCAACCTAACGCGCCTAGACCACAGTTCCTTGCCTCTCCAGAGACAAGAAGGGTATACTAGAGCACAGTAGAGCGCAGAACTCCACCGAATTGCAGTGTATAGCGCAAAAGTCGTAGCTACTCTATCACAACCTAACCAAACTAGAACCAACCGAACGTAACCGAGATCAAACCCTCTTGCCACAACTGCCACTGCTGGCCTGCCCAGAG
>NW_016995708.1:0-631 GCF_001483705.2 Eufriesea mexicana | reverse complement strand
ATCAATTCCATGGCAAGTACAGACATCTACATGCCAGAAAATAGGTCTATTCAAAATATATAATGTGTTATAGCTTGGAGAATAGAACGCCGAACGCCTTCAATCCAATGACAAGTACTGCTATCTGCTTGCCAGATAATATTTCTATTCAAGATCTATATTCTGTGTTAGCATGGTGAATAGGTCAGCCAACGCCTTCAATCCAATGGCAAGGACAGCCACCTAGTTGCCATAGAATAGGTCTATTCAAAATCTATACCCTCCTTCAGCTTGGTGAATAGATCGCCTAACGCCTTCAATCCAATGGCAAGTACAGTCACCTACTTGCCAGAGATTTCAAAAACTATAATCCGTTGTAGCTTGGTGAATAGGTCGCATAACGCCTTCAACCAATGGCAAGTACAGCCATCTACTTGCCAGAGAATAGGTATATTGAAAATCTATAGCCTGTTATAGCTTGGTGAATAGATCGCCTAACGCCTTCAATACAATGGCAAGTACGGCCGTCTACTTGCCAGAGAATAGGTCTATTCAAAGTCTATAATGTGTTATAGCTTGGGGAATAGATCGCCGAACGCCTTCAATCCAATGACAAGTACTGCTATCTGCTTGCCAGATAATATATCTATTC
>NW_016995707.1:0-524 GCF_001483705.2 Eufriesea mexicana | reverse complement strand
GCGCAGGTGTCCACCGAATAGCAGAGTATAGGGCATACGCCGAAGCCATCCGAACCAAACTTAACCTACGCTAACAAAGCCGACCCTAACCAAACACAAACAAACCCGCACAACCTCTATTGCAGGCCTCCGCACATACAAACAGTGTCTAGCAGAGCAATGCAAAGCGCAGATATCGACCGAATAGCAGCGTATAGCACAAGAGCCACAGCTATCCTAACCAAACTTAACCTAACCTTGCCAAGCGAAGCCACACCGAACTAAGCCTAGCGTGTCGAGACCACATTTGCTGGATTCGCCAGCGCCAAGCAGAGCACATTGGAGCACATTAGAGCGCAGAAAATAACGGTAAAGCGGTGTATAGCGCGAAAGTCAAAGCTGTAGCATTCTAACCAGGGAAAACCTAGGGAACGGAACGTAACATGACTTATCCTAACGTACCGACAGCACTTTTGCTTTCAACGCCAGAGCGTAGCAGAATGTACTAGAGCACAGCAGAGTGCAGAAGGCCACCAAATTGCATC
>NW_016995706.1:0-534 GCF_001483705.2 Eufriesea mexicana | reverse complement strand
ATTATAACACAGGGTAAAAAATGATCGATGAAACATATCTAATTGTGTTTACTCTTTCTCACGTTTACTCTCAATGAATCCTGAATTGCAACTGACCTATCCAATTACTCTCTCATTTGTCCTCTTTTCTTTCGTACTTTACATAAATATACACAGTCTAGTCTACACTTCATTCATTACACGCATACTCGATCTGCTAATTCCTTCTTATATACATAATTTATTTTTACATCGATATACAGGGTGGGTCGCAACATATTACCATCTAGACAAACGTCACGCATGAAGTTGAATGGTTTTGAGAAAGGCATATTGATAGTACTAGTTTCTTTTGTAGATGAACGTGTAAAGAACATATGAAGATCATTAATATTTTTTTAAATGAAATCGTATACTTTCTATTACATCAACTGATAAAATTAGCACCATCAGAATATGCCTCTCTCAAAACCATTCCACTTCATTCGAAATATGTGGTGACCCACCCTGTATATATTAAAAATATATGTCTCATATATTATATTATATAATTAT
>NW_016995705.1:0-541 GCF_001483705.2 Eufriesea mexicana | reverse complement strand
GATGCGTTTTGACTGGATGGCATTGTCTTTTGTGCTATACATTGCTGTGCAGAGATTTCTGCGATCTACTGTTCTCTAGTATGCTCTGCTCTGCTCTTTAGAGGACTTAAGTATCTGCCGCGGCGCTTTACGTTATGTTACGTTTGGTTAGGTTAGGTTGGGTTACGTATGGTCAGGATGCCTTCGACTTTTGTGCTATTCACTGTAATGCGGTTGAGATCTACGATATACTGTTCACAAGTATAATCTGCTTGTCCCTGCGGATGATGGAAAGTGTGGTTTCGGCACGTTAGGCTGAGTCAGGTTACATTTGTTATATTACGTTTGGTTAGGTTAGTTTCGGTTAGGTTAGGTTAGGTTTGGTCATGTTACCCATGACTATTGTGCTATACGGTACTATTCGGTTGATTTTTGCGCTCTCCGTTGCTCTACTTTACTCTGCTCGACTCTCGGGGAGCCAGCAATTGTTGTCTCGGCCCGTTAGGTCGATTTACTGTGCGTATGCCTATATTAGGTTGCGTTGCGTTGCGTTGGGTTAGTG
>NW_016995704.1:0-697 GCF_001483705.2 Eufriesea mexicana | reverse complement strand
ACTATTGATGTAGCCATTGATTATTCTTGAATTGCTATGAAATGTAAGCCGTCAGTGAATATACTGATGCAATGGGTATGGTATGCCGTAGGTGGCTATATTAAGTACCGATTTGCTGAATATTATCATCTCTAGCAATAATTGATCTATACATTGATCATTCTAGAATTGCTATAGTACTAAGGTTATCAGTGTGTACATTAATATAATGGCTATAGTACAGTGTAGATACATATCCTTTAGGATTGTTCAATGCTAATGTCTCCAGCGATAATTGACCCATCCAATAGTCCATTTGTCACTGATAAAGAATATAGGTTGTCAGTGTATACATGAAAACAATGGTTACAGTGCTTTGTATATGACCATACCATGTACTTTTGTGTCAATTCTAATATGACCAACGGCAATTGGTCTATCCACTGGTCATTCGAAAGCTGCTGTAGAAATTATGTGATCAGAGAGTAAATTGTTCCAATGGCTATAGTGCTCTGCTGAGGGATATACGTAGTAGTGTATTGTCAATTGTCAATATGCCGAGGGATGATTCATATACCCATTGATAATACAAGAATTTCTGTGGAGTAAGAATCATAAGTGCATAGATTAACGCATGGGCTTTAGTGTTATATAACCGGTTCTCCTCATTATCATTCTAGAACTGCTATGGCACATAAATGATTAGTGAATAGATTAA
>NW_016995703.1:0-573 GCF_001483705.2 Eufriesea mexicana | reverse complement strand
TACGTTTGGTTGGGTTAGGTATGGTCAGGTTATGGTAGGGTATCTTTGACTCTTGCGCAACACGCTGCTATTTGCTGGATTTCTGCCCTATACTGTGCTCTAGTATAGCCTGCTTGGCTCTGAGTAGGCCGGCAAAGGTGTCTTCTGCACGTTAGGCTATGTGAGGTTGTGATTGTTTGAGTTACGTTTGGTTAGGTTAGGATAGAAGGGCTTAGACTTTTTTGCTATATCCTGCTGTCAGGTATATGCCTCTGCGCTGCACTGCTCTATACGCATCTGCTTGAAGCAGGGGATTCCAGCAATAGCGGTCGTGGCAAGCTTGGCTGAGGCGGGCCACGTTTTTTTAGGTTAGGTTAGGCTATGTTTGATGAGGTTGTCTTAGACTTTTGTGCTATACACCGACATGCGGAGGATTTCTGCTCTCTACGTTGCCCTAATATGCTCCGATTGCTTCTGGGGATGCCAGCAATGGTGGTTGCGACACGTTAGTTTGTGTTAGGTTACGTTTGACTAGGTTAGGTTACGATGTGTTAGGTTAGGGTACCTTCGACCTTTGCGCTACACACTGCTATT
>NW_016995702.1:0-429 GCF_001483705.2 Eufriesea mexicana | reverse complement strand
CGGATGTATGGATGTATGGATTCATATATGTATGAATGTATGGATGGATGGATGTATATATGTTCGCATGTATGGATGGATGGAGGTAAGGGTGGATGGATGTATGGATGTATATATGTATGGGTGTATGGATGTATATAGGTATGGATGTATGGACGGATATATGGATGTATGCATGTATGGATGTATGGATGGATAGATGTACGGAATGATGGATGTGTGGATGGGTGCTTTTATGGATGGATGGATGTATGGTTCGATGGATGTATGGATGGGTGGATGTATGGATGGATGGTTGTGTGGAAAGATTGATGTATGGATGGATGCATGTATGGATTAACGGTTTCTGGATGGCTGGATGTATGAATGGTTTGAGGAATGGATGGACGGATGTACGAACGTATGGATGTATCTATGTATATATGTATG
>NW_016995701.1:0-724 GCF_001483705.2 Eufriesea mexicana | reverse complement strand
CATGCCAACAGAATCTTTCCTCCTGATATATGGAAGAGAGATAGCTCACAACCATATTAGTCGCAAATGTCAATAAAATTGATTTTTCCAGCCAGATTCTTTTGCAATGCAATGCCAATAGCACGCCAATAGAATCTTTCCGCCATATTTACGCAAGAAAGATAGCTCACCTGGATGTTAGTTGAAAATGTCGATAAAATCAAACTGCCAGGCACATTCGATATCATTGCAATGGTTAAATGCACTCCAAAATGATCTTTCCTCCATACTTATTCAAGGAAGCTAGCCCACCACGATATAAGTCGAAAATGACAATAAAATTGAACTATCCAGCCAGATTCTACAGCATTGCAGGATTAATAGCTTGCCAATATAATCTTTCCTCCTTGTTTATGCAAGAAAGGTAGCGCACTACAATACTATTCGAAAATGTGAATAAAATTGATTTTTCCGGCCAGATACTATAGCACTGCAATGGTTACAGCTTGCCAATATAATCTTTCCTCCATGTTTATACAAGAAAGTCAGCTAACCACATTATTCGAATATGCCAATAGAATTGATATTTCCAACCAGATTATACTGCATTGCAATGGCTGTAGCACTCCAGAAGGATCTTTCCTCCTTAGTTAGGGAAGGAAGATATCTCACCACGATATAGGTCGAAAATGACAATAAAATTGATCTTTCCAGCCAGATTCTACAGCATTGCAGTGGTAACAGC
>NW_016995700.1:0-563 GCF_001483705.2 Eufriesea mexicana | reverse complement strand
AGTCAGAGATACGTAAGCCTAACCCAGACCAACAGGACAAAACCGAACATAGCATATCTCAAACTTAAGTGCCGAGAACGCTATTGCTGTCCCCGCAACCAAGAAGGACATACTAGAGCGCAGAAGAGAGCGGAAATCAGTCAAATATTCAGTCAAATAGCAGTGTACAGCACAAAAGTTAAAGCTATCCGAACCAAACGTAGCCTGACCCTACCTAACCGAACGTAACCAGACTCAGCATAACGTGTCGTGGCTACTATTGCTGGCCTTCCCAGAGCCAAGCTGAAAACACTAGAGCAATGTAGGGCGCAGAAATCCACCAAAGAGCGGACTATAGCACTTAAGTCGAAGCCATCCTCTCCTAACCTAGCCAAGCTTAGCATAACAAAACGCAACATAACTCAACCAAACGTGCCTAGACACCTATTTCTGGCCTCCTCAGAGACAAGCAGAACATATTAGAGCACAGTAGATCGTAGAAATCCGCCGAATAGCAGAGTTTATCACAACAGTAAAAGCTGCCCTCCCCTACCCTAACCGAACCTGAAATGGCCGAACGTAAC
>NW_016995699.1:0-691 GCF_001483705.2 Eufriesea mexicana | reverse complement strand
AATGCTATTAACTTCATGTAAATTATTATTCTTATTATATTTATTAAGTATGATATTTATAGTCAATGTATTATTATTAACCATAATAGTCATGTCTACAAATAATCATTTCTTATGATGAAATCACGATTAGTAATTAGTAATAACTAATAGTAAGATTATGACAAGTAAGCAGTTGGAATATATAACGTATGAACTTTTCACACAAGTATCTTCATTTTTTATAATTTTATTTGGATAATTTGTAAAACTTGTAAATTATTTGTAGATTTAAAACATAACTTCACTGATGTAAGTAATATTCACTGATGTAACGAAATATTTCTAAAACTGTTAAGAATGCGGAATAATGTTTCAGAAAAAGTTTGATGGGTTAAGTGGCTATATAATCCGACGTAGGTAAATTTTTCCTAGGTGGGCGCGCGTAACACATATAAAGGGCAACTTTATTTTTTTAAATGAAAGTACATATTTTTAGATGTATCAATCAGTGTAACTTGTTATGTTGTAATGTACTTGTAATGTACTTTTTTATATAAAAGTATTAAGCCATTTATCATAAAAAATCATTAGTTTAGAAGATATTCTAAAAACTATAAATCATACTGATTTTTTAGAGAATTCTGAATTATTTAGAAATTGTTTATAATGAAGAATCAGTGATCCTACTCCTAAATCATAAAAATATTAT
>NW_016995698.1:1360-3038 GCF_001483705.2 Eufriesea mexicana | reverse complement strand
AGAATACGTTTGGTTTTGTTAGAATACGTTTTGTTTGGTTAAGATAGCCTCGACTGTTGTGCTACGCTATTCTATGGACTTCTGCACTCTTCAGTGCGCTATCGCACTCCGCTTGTCTCTGTGGTCGCCAGGAATAGTGCTCTCGACGCGGCGGGTTGAGTTATGTTGCGTCTGGCTTGGTCACGTTTGGCTAGGCTTGGTTAGGATAGCTTTGATTTTAATGCCTTGCACATCAGTGCGGCGCACTACAGCGCTCTCCTGTCCTCTAGTCTATTCTGATTTGTTCTGGGGTTCAGCAATAATGGTCTTGGCAATTTAGGTTGTGTTAGGTTACGTTTGGTTTTGTTAAGTTTGGTTAGGTTAGGAGATGGTAGCTTTGACTTTTCTGGTTTACACTGCTATTGGGTGGATTTCTGCGCTCTTCTGTGATCTAATATTCCCTGCTTTGCTCTGGGAATTCTTGTAACATTGGCCGCGGGGCGTAATGTCGTGATAGGTTATGTCCGGTTTAGTTGGGTTCGTTTGGGATATTTTTGTCTTTCGTTCCTTACACTGCCGTTCTACGGTCCTCTGCGTTCTTCTCTCCTCTAATACGCCGCTCTTGGCGATGGGGATGCGAGCAATAACGGGCTAGACACATTAAGCTGGGATTGGTATCGTTTGGTTGCGCTTGATTAGGCCAGGTTGTGATAGGATATCCTTTTTTTCGCTGTACACTACAATTCGGCTGTCCTGCGGTATACTGTGCTCTAGTGTATTCTTCTTGGCACTGGGGAGATCAGCAATGGTGGTGTAGGTATTTTGGTTTGAGTTATGTTACGTTTGGCTATGTCACGTTTTACAAAGTTAGGAGAGGATAACCTTGACTTCTGCGCTACACACTGTTATTGGGTGGGTTTCCACACTCTTCATGGTTCTAATATACTCTGCTCGGCCCTGACGATTCCAGCAATAGAGTTCTCGGCTCGTTAGGCTTAGTCATTCCTCGTTTTGACAGGTTGGGTTACGTTAGGTTACGTTAGGATACCTTTGACTTCTGTGCTACACCCTGCTGTTTGGCGGCTGCCTACGCTCTACTGTGCTCTCGTATATTCTGTTTGGCTCCGGTGAGTCCTGCAATAATGGCCTCGGCACGTAAGGTTAAGTTTGTTAGCGTTTGGTTATGTTATGTTTGGATGGGTTAGTATAAGGTGCCTTTGATGTTTGTGCTGTACACTGCTATTCGGAGGGTTTCTTCGCACTACGTTACTCCACTATACCCTGCTCGACTCTGGACAGCCCAGTAATAGTGGTCTCGGCACGTTAGTTTTATTCAGGCTGCGTTTGGTAATGCTACGTTAGTATTTTTGGGCTAGGCTCGGATAGTTTTGACTTTTGTGCTATACGCTGCTATACGTTGAACTTCTGCGCTCTACTGTGCTCTGGTACGTTCTACTTGGCTCAGGGGTGGCCAGTATTTGTGATCACTGCACGATTGGCTGAGTCATGTTACGTTTGGTTTTGTTACGTTTGGCTAGGTTAGGAGAGAATAGCATTGAATTTAGTGCTGTAGTCTGCTATTAGATGGATTTCTGCGACCTACATTGCCCTAAACGTTTTCAGCTTCGTTCTGTGAAGGCTAGCAACAATTGTCTCGGCACGTTATGTTGGGTCAGGCTACGTTCGGTTAGGGATGGTT
>NW_016995698.1:0-711 GCF_001483705.2 Eufriesea mexicana | reverse complement strand
CAATAATGCGGTCTGCTTGGCTCTATGGAGGCCAGCAATAGTGGTCGCGGCACGCTCGTGTGAGTTACGTTTCGTTTGGTTATGTTACGGTTGGTTTGGTTTGGAGAGGATAGCTTTGACTATAGCGATATAGTCTGTTATTTGGAGGACTTCTGCGCCCTACAGTGCTCAAATATCTTCAGCTTGTCTCTGGGAAGACCAGCAATAGTGGTATCGGCACGTTATGTTGAATCTTGTTACGCCCGGTTAGGTTGGGTTAGGATAGGTTTGGCTAGGATAGCTTTAACTTTTCTGCTGTGCACCGTTTTTCGGTAAACTTCTGCGCTAGACCCTGCAATACTATATTCTGCTTGGCCCTTGGGAGGCCAGCAACAGCCGCGGCACGTTATGTTGTGTTAGGCTACGTTTGACTATGCTATGTTAGGCTATGTTCGGCTACGACGATTTCGACTTTCGTGCAATCGACTTATTCGGCCGGTTCCAGTGATCTACTGTGCTCTGCTGATTTCTGCTTGGCTGTGTAGGGTGCGGCAGCAGTGGTCGCCGCTCGCTCATGTGAGACACGCTACGTTTGGTTAGCTAAGGTTAGGTCACGTTATTTTAGGATATCTTCGACTTTTGTGTTATTAACTGCAATGCAGGGGGTTCCTGCGAACCGGTGTGATCTAGTGCACCTTACTTTTCTCTGCGGAGGTCAGCAGTAGCTGTCTC
>NW_016995697.1:0-735 GCF_001483705.2 Eufriesea mexicana | reverse complement strand
AATCTGACTGGAAAATTCAATATTATTCACGTTTTCGACTAATATCGTGGAGAGATAATTTTGTTGCATAAATAAGAAGGAAAGACCCTATTGGCATTATATAGCCATTGCAATGCAATAGAATCTGACTGAAAAATTCAATTTTTTTGCCATTTTCGGCTTATATCGTGGTGAGATGATTTTGTTACATAATCAAGGAGGAAAGATTCTATTGGCATGCTATAGCAATTGCAATGCTATAGAATCCGACTGGAAAATTCAATTTTATTGACATTTTTTCCCACTAATATCGCGGTGAGCTTGTTTTGTTGCATAAATAAGGTGGAATGATTCTATTGGCAAGCTATTGCCACTGCAATGCTACAGAAACTGACTGGAGAATTCAATTTTATTGACATTTTCCACTAATATCGTGGTGAGCATATTCTGATGCATAAATAAGGACGAAAGATTCTATTGGCATGCTATAGCCATTGCAATGGTATAGAATCTGACTGGAAAATTCAATATTATTGCCGTTTTCGACTAATATCGTGGTGAGCTAATTTTGTTGCATAAATAAGAAGGAAAGATCCTATTGGAATGCTATAGCCATTGCAATGCAAGGGAATCTGACTGGAAAATTCAATTTTATTGCCATTTTCGGCTAATATCGCGGTGATTTAATTTTGATGCATAAGCAAGCAGGAAAGATTCTATTGGCATGCTATAGCCATTGCAATGGTATAGAATCTG
>NW_016995696.1:0-438 GCF_001483705.2 Eufriesea mexicana | reverse complement strand
TATCCAAGAAAGGCAACTCACCACAATATCAGAAGGAAATGTCAAAGAAAATGAATTTTCCAGGCGGATTCTACATCATTGCAATGACTATAGCGCGCCAGTAGAGTCTTTCCCCATTATTTATGCAAGAAAGTTAGCTGAACACGATATTAGTCAAAAATGTCAATAAAATTAAATTTTCCAGACAGAGTCTTTTGCATTGCGGTCGATATAGCATTCCAAAAGGATTTTTCATCCTTACGTATGCAAGGAAGCTATATAACCACGGTATTAGTCGAAAATGTCAATAAAATTGAATCTGCAGGCACATTCGATATCATCGCAATCGTTAGAGCACGCCAAAAGTATCTTTCCTCCTCATTTATGCAAGCAAAGTAGCGCACCACAATATTATTCGAAAATGTCAATAAAATTGAATTTTCCGGCCAGATTCTATAG
>NW_016995695.1:0-959 GCF_001483705.2 Eufriesea mexicana | reverse complement strand
CTCACCGTATAGGTGTACATATCACAAAAGTCAAAGCTAACCTATCCTAACCTCACCAAACGTTACCTAACTCTTCCTAACGTGCCGAGACGTCTATTGCTGCCGTCCTCAGAGCAAAGCAGAACATAATATAGCAGCGTAGATCGCAGGAGGCCATAGACTCGCACTGACTCGCAGTGCATAGCATAAATATCAATTATACCCTATCCTAACCTAACCATACGTAGTATATCCAAACGTTACACACCATAACCTAACGCGCAGAGACCAATGTTGCTGGCATCCGCAAAGCCGAGGAGACCATATTAAAGCACAGAAGAGCGTAGAAATCCACCGTATGGCAGTGTACAGCACAAAAGTCAAACCTACCCTGTAATAATGCAACGAAACTTAACCTAAATATTCCTAACGTGCCGAGACCTCTGTTACTGCTCTCCTCGGAGCCAAACAGAATCGCAGTGCATGGCAGAGAAGTCAAAGACATCCAAACTTATCCCAAACAAATATAATCTAAGCATACGAAACGTAACTCAATGTGGCGAGCCGCGGCAAATATTTCTGGAAACTCCAGGGTCAAGCAGAATGTAGTAGAGCTGTGTAAAGTGCAGAAGTGCACCGAACAGCAGACTACAGCACAAAAGCCTATTATATCCTATAATAGCATATCGAAATGTAATATAAGCGAATGTAACCTATTTTAACCTATCGTGCCGAGACCACTGTTGCTTGTCTCCCCAGAGTAGAGCAGGGTATAGTAGAGCAATGTAGAGCGCAGAAATCCAAGGAAGAGGCGTGTACAGCACAAGAGTTAAAGATGTCCCAACCAAACCTTACCAAACCCAGCTTAAGCGAACTGAACATAACTAAATCCAACCCACTGCGACCACTCTTCCTCTCGCCCCCTGACACAAGCAGAGTGTGACAGCGCGCAGTAGAGGTCAGAGGTCCATAGGATATCA
>NW_016995694.1:0-472 GCF_001483705.2 Eufriesea mexicana | reverse complement strand
CCCTTACGTATGCAATGGACATAGCTCACCACAATATTAGTTGAAAATGTCAATAAAATTTAACTTTCCAGGCAGATTCAATAGCATTGCAATGTCTATAGCACGCCAATTGAATCCTTCCGCATTATCTAAGCAAGAAAGTTAGCTTACCACGATATTACTCGAGAATGTCAAAAAAATTGAATTTTCCGGCCAGATGCTATAGCATAGCAATGGCTATTGCACGCCAATTGAATTTTTCCTCCTTATTTATGCAAGAAGTTAAGCTCACAACGATATTAGTCGAAAATGTAAATAAAATAGAATTTTCCAGCCAGATTCTATGGCATTGCAATGGCAATATTAGGCCAATCGAATTCTTCCTCCTTACGTATACGATGGAGATAGCTCACCACGATATTAGTAGAATGTAACAATAAAATTGAATTTTCGAGGCAGATTCTATATCATTGCAATGGCTATATCACGCCAA
>NW_016995693.1:0-1032 GCF_001483705.2 Eufriesea mexicana | reverse complement strand
AAGTTCAAATCAATTGTCCTTTTCGATTAATATCGTGGTGAGCAAACTTTCTCGCATGAACACGGAGGAAAGATTCTATTGGCGTGCTATAGCTATTGCAGCGCAATAGAATCTGGCAGGAAAGTACAATTTCATAGACATTTTCGACTAATATCGTGACGAGCTTACCTGCTCGCATGAATAAGGAGGATCGATTCTATTGGCGTGCAACAGCAATTGCAATGCAATAGAATCTGACAGGAACGTTCAATTTTATTGACATTTTCGAATAATACAGTGGTGAGATAACTTTCACGCATAAATAAGGTGGAAAGATAGAATTGGCGTGCTACAGCCAATGCAATGCAACATACTCTGATTGGAGACTATGATTTTAACGACCTTTTCAAATAATATCGTGGTGAGCAAGCTTTCTCGCATAAATAAGGAGGAAAGATACGATTGGCCTGCTATAGCCATTGCAATGCAATAGAGTCTGCCTGGAAAAATCTAATCTATTATTACTTTCGACCAATAACGTGGTGAGCAATATTTTTCGCATAAATAAGGAGGATTGATCCTATTGGAGTGCTTACCCATTGCAATGCGACAGAATCTGTCTGCAAAGTACAATTTTATAGACAGTTTCGACTAAAATAGTGGTGAGAAAGCTTTCTCGCATAAACAAGAAGGATCGATTCTGTTGGCGTGCTATAGCTAATGCCATGCAATAGAATCTGTCTGGAAAGTTCTAATCTATTGTCATTTTCGACCAATATCGTGGTGAGCAAACTTTCTCGAATAAACAAAGAGGATCGATACTTTTGGCGTGCTATAGCTAATGCAATGCAGTAGAATCTGACTGGAAAGTTCAAATCTATTGTCATTTCCGACCAATATCGTGGTGAGCAAGTTTCTCGCATAAATAAAGAGGATCGATTCTATTGGCGTGCTATAGCTAATGCAATGCAATAGTATCTGTCTCGAGACATCGATTTTAATTTCATTTTCAAATTATGTCGTCGTGAGCAAGCCTTCTCGCAGAAATAAGGA
>NW_016995692.1:0-797 GCF_001483705.2 Eufriesea mexicana | reverse complement strand
ACCCAAGCTGTAGCAAACCAAACATAACCAAACCCAACCTAACCAAACTTTTCCAAACCTAACATAACGAAACCTAACCTAATATGACCTAACCTAACCTAGCTAACCTAGATTAACCTAACCTAACATAACCGAACCCAAACAATCCTAACCTAACCTAATGAAACCTAACCTAAGCTCACCTATCCTAACCTAACCTATCGTAAGCTAACCTAAGCTAACCTAACCTAAGATCACCTAACCTGACGTGACCTGTCCTGTCCTTACCTGACTTGACATGACCTGACCTTACCTGGCCTGACATGGCCTGGCCTGATGTGACCTGACATATCCTGGCCTGACCTGACTTCTCCTGCCCTGACCTGACCTGACTTCACCTGACCTGACCCGACCTGACCTGACCCGAACTGGAATGTCCTGACCTGCCCATACCTGAACTGACCTGACCTGTCGTGACCTTATCTGGCCTGGCCTGGACTGACCTGACCTGATATGACATGACCTAACCTGACATGGACTGGCCAGACATGGCCTGGCCTGGACTGTCCTGACCTGACCCCACCTGACTTGACCACACCGGACCTGACCTGACGTGTCCTGACATTGCCTGGTCGTGCCTGACCTGACCTGACCTGACCCGACCTGACTTGACCTGACCTGACCTGACTTCACCTGGCCTGACCCACACTGACCTGACATGAACTGTCCTGACCTGACATGACCTAACATAACCTAACCTAACTTTACCTTACCTATCCTAACATAACCCAACCAATCCTAACGTAACCTAACCAAAC
>NW_016995691.1:0-348 GCF_001483705.2 Eufriesea mexicana | reverse complement strand
GCACGCCAAAGGGACCTTTCCTCCTTACCTATGCAAGGAAGTAAGCTCACCACGATATCAGTATAAAATGTCAGTAAAATTGAGTTTTCCAGCAAGATTGTGTAGCATTGCAATGCCTACAGCACGCCAACCGAATCTTTTCTCCTTATTTAAGCAAGAAAGCTAACTTACCGCGATATTAGTCGTAAATTTCAATAAAATTGTATTTTCCAGCCAGAAACTATAGCAATGCAATGGCTATAGCACGCCAATAGAATCTTTCTTCCTTAATTATAACAGAAAGTTAGCTAACCAGGATAGTAGTCGATAATGTCAACAAAATTGTATTTTCAGCCTCATTCTATATCA
>NW_016995690.1:0-558 GCF_001483705.2 Eufriesea mexicana | reverse complement strand
TGGAATATGTCAGTTGCAATTGAGTATTAATAGAGAGAAGACGTGCGAGCATGTGATAGTGATGGAATAATTATATTTCAACCCAATATTTGTGTTTGATAATCTTCGTAATTAAATAAATAATTGCTCTTATTGTTATTAAATTTCATCCACCACTAACACTTGTTGCGTCCCCAACACTGCAACTCGCTTGGGGAGTTTCGCGGGGTTGTAAGGCCCGCTTACGCTGCTGGGGCAATGTTGCTGGGATGCGGCCTACTCTAACTTGATATAGAGCTAGACCTGGTTATGGTTGAACTGCAGAGAGTTCTGCAATAGACAGTCTCCTGCGCTGAGTTGTTGGTGAGACTCGATGATAATAGCATGGTCTTGGAGTTTTTAGGAAGAATCCTTTTGTGAATGCCTTTTCGATGGTTTTATAAGGTTCGCCTGTCTGTTGATTGGTTTGCAAGAGGTGGGTGTGTCATTCTGTGGTGGTGGAAGTATAAATAATTTGGGACCTCGTTACAGTTTACCCATGTGGTGGTTTAGGTGACGCTGAGTATGAACTTCTTACAA
>NW_016995689.1:440-696 GCF_001483705.2 Eufriesea mexicana | reverse complement strand
ATTCTCTGGCAAGTAGATGGCTGTACTTGCCATTGGATAGCAGGCGATAGGCGATCTAATCACCAAGCTATGGCAGCTTATAGGTTTTGAATAGACTTATTCTCTGGCAAGTAGGTGGCTGTACTTGCAATTGGATTGAAGGCTTTGGGCCATCTATTCGCCAAGCTTTAACAGGTTATATATTTTGAATACACCTATTCTCTGGCAAGTAGATTGCTGTACTTGCCATTTGTTGCAGACGTTAGGAGACCTATTA
>NW_016995689.1:0-273 GCF_001483705.2 Eufriesea mexicana | reverse complement strand
GATTGAAGGCGATATTCGTTCTATTCACCAAGCTATAGCAGGTTATAGACTTTGAATAGACCAATTTTCAGGCAAGTAGAAGTCTGTACTTGCCATTGGATTGAAGGCGATGGGCAGCCTATTCACTAAGCTATAACAGATTAGAGGTTTTGAATAGACCTATTCTCTGGCAAGTAGATGGCTGTATTTGCCATTGGAATGAAGGCGATCTGCGATGTATTCACCAAGCTATAACAGATTATAGATCTTGAATAGGCCTATTCCCAGGTAAGT
>NW_016995688.1:0-547 GCF_001483705.2 Eufriesea mexicana | reverse complement strand
TGAATAGATCGTCTAACGCCTCCAATTCAATGGCAAGTACAGCCATCTACTTGCCAGAGAGTATGTCTATTCAAAATCTATAATCTGTCATAGCCTGGAGAAAAGGTCGCCTAACGTCTTCAACCAATGGCAACTACAGCCATTTACTTGCCAGAAAATTGGTCTATTCAAAATCTGTAACCTGTCACCGCTTGGTGAATATATCGCCTAACGCCTTCCATCCAATGGCATGTAAAGCCATCTACTTGGCAGAGATTAGGTCTAAGCAAAATATATAACCTCCTACAGCTTGGTGAATAGATCGCCTAACGCTAATCCAATGACAAGTACAGCCATCCACTTGCCAGATGATATATCTATACAAAATCTATATTCTGTTATATCTTGGTGAATAGTTCGCCCAACATCTTCAATCCTACGGCGAGCACAGCCATCTACTTGTCAGACAATAGGAATATTGAAAATCTATAATCTGTTATAGTCCGGTGAATACATCGCCTAACGCCTTCAATCCAATGGCAAGTACAGCCACCTAGTTTCCTGAGAA
>NW_016995687.1:0-324 GCF_001483705.2 Eufriesea mexicana | reverse complement strand
ATAATAGCGATCTCGGCACGTTAAGTTGAGACAGGCAATGTTGCCTATGTTATGTTGGTTTGGTTTAGGTTTGGGTCGCTTAGAGTCTTCCGATGTACACTGCGATTCTATGGACTTCTGCGACCTGCTCTCCACTAATGTGTTCTGCTTGCTCCTGGAGAGGCCAATAATAGTAGTCTCGGCACGTAATGTTGAGTTAGGTTAAGTTCCATTATGCTTCGATTGGTTTGGTTAGTAGAGGGTAGCCTAGACTTTAGTGCAATAGTCTACTACTATGTGGATCTGTGCACCCTACTGTGCACTAACATCTTCAGCTTGGCTCTG
>NW_016995686.1:0-525 GCF_001483705.2 Eufriesea mexicana | reverse complement strand
TAAGTTCTATTTTCCAGCAAGATTCTATAGCATTGCAATAGCTATAGTACGCCAATAGGATCCATCCTCCTTACGTATGCCAGGGAGTTTGCTCACCACGATATTAGTCGAAAATGTCAAAAAAATTGAATTTTCCGGCCTGATTCTATATCATTGCTATAGCTATAGCACGCCAACAGAGCCTTCCCTCCTAAATATGGAAGAACGTTTGCTCACCACGATATTAGCGAAAATGTAAATAAAATTGAATTTTCCGGCTAGACCCTATAGCAATGCAATGGCTATAGTACGCCTATAGATTCTCTCCTCCTCATTTATGCAAGAAAGTTCGTTCATCACTATATTAGTCGAAAATGACTATAAAATTGAATTTTCCAGACGGACTCTATAGCTCTCCAATGGCTATAGCACGCCAATAATATCTTTCCCACTTATTTACGATAGAGAGATAGCTCACCACGGTATTCGTCGAAAATGTCAGTAAAATTGAATTTTCCAGTCATATCCTGTAGCAATGCAATTGCT
>NW_016995685.1:0-1358 GCF_001483705.2 Eufriesea mexicana | reverse complement strand
GCCGAAAAGTTAGCGCACCGCCATATTAATCGATAATGAGCTTTCTGGTCAGATTCTATTGCATCTCAACGGCTACAGCAAAGCAATGGTATCTTTCCTTCGTATTTATTCAGAAAAGCGTGCTCACCGCGTTATTAGTCCATAATGTAAATAGAATTAGACTTTTTGGGCAGATTCTATTGTAATGCAATGGCTATAGCAAAGCACTAGAATCTTTCCTCCTTATTTTCGCAGAAAGGTTTGCTCACACCAAAATTAGATGAAAATGTCAATAAGATTGAGTTTTCCGGGCAGTATCAAATGCAATGCAACGTGTACTGCAAACGAATGGAACCTTCCCCCCTTATTTCTGCAGAAAACTTTCCTCAACAAGAAATTGGTCGAAAATGTCAATAAAACTGAACTTTTCAGCCAGACTCTATTGCAATGCAATGGCTATAGCAAACCAATAGAATCCATCCTTCGTATTTAATCAGAATGGCTTGCTCTCCACAATGTTGGACGAAAATGTCAATAAAATTGAACTTTACCGTCGGATTATATTGCAATGCAATGCCTATAGCAAACCAATAGGATCATCCATCCTTATTTATGTAGAATATCTTGTTGACAACATTATTAGTCGAAATTGTCAATAAAATAGAACTTTTCAGTCAGATTCCATTGCAATGATATGGCTGTAGCAAACAATTAGAACATTACCTCGTTGGTTACGCAGAAAAGACTGCTCACCTCAATATTAGTCGAAAATGTCAATTGTATTGGACTTTTCAGTCAGATTCCAGTGCATTGCTATGGCTATAGCAAGCCAATAGAATCCTTTCTCCTTATTTATGCCGAAAAGATTGCGCACCACCATATTAGTCGATAATGAGTTTTGCGGTCAGAGTCTACTGCAATGCAAGGGCTACAGCAAACCAGCGGAATCTTTCTTTCATATTTATTCAGATTCGTCTGCTCACCGCGATGTTAGTCGAGCATGTGAATAAAATTGGACTCTTCAGTCAGATTCTATTGCAATGCTACGGCTATGGCAAACCAATAGAACCTTACCTCGTTGTTTACGCAGAAAAGACTGCTCACCTCAATATTAGTCGACAATGTCAATAGTATTGAGCTTTTCAGGCAGATTCTACTTACAATGCAATGGCTATAGCAAACCGATGGAATCTTTCCACCTTATTTACGCAGAAAGGTTTGCTCACCGCAATATTTGAGGAAAATGTCATTAAGATTGAGGTTTCCGGGCAGTAACTAATGCAACGCAATATCAACAGCAAACCAATGGAATCTTTCCCATTTATTTGTGCAGAAAAGCTTGCTCAACAAGATATTAGTCGAAAATGTCGATAGAATTG
>NW_016995684.1:0-473 GCF_001483705.2 Eufriesea mexicana | reverse complement strand
AGCTATCCATAGCTAACACAAACTAATATAACCAAACCAAGCGTTGTCTAACACAACCTGACGTGCCAGGACCACTATTGCTGGCCTCCCCAGAGCCAAGCAGATCCTACTGGAGAGCAGAAGGGCGCAGTTTTCCACCGAACAGCAGTGTACAGCACAAAAGTCGTCGCTAACCTAACCAATGTAACAAAACCGAACGTAACCTAACACAACCTCACGTGCCTAGAACACTTTTGCTAACCACCGCGGGCTAATCAGAATATGCCAGAGCGCAGTAGAGAACAGAAATCCGCCGCACTGCAGTGTAAGCACAATAGTCTTAGATACCCTAACCCAACCTGACGTCATCAAAACTGACCGAACGTAGCAGAAATGAACATAATGAGCGGATACCGCTGTTGCTGTCCTTCCCAGGGCCAAGATGAACATAAAGCACAGTAGAGTGCAGAAATCCACCCAATGGCAGTGTATGG
>NW_016995683.1:824-1357 GCF_001483705.2 Eufriesea mexicana | reverse complement strand
TATTCACCAAGCTATAACAGACTATAGGTTTTCAGTAGACATATTCTCTGGCAAGAAAATGGCAGTAGTTGCCATTGGATTGAATGCGTCAGGCGATCTAATCACCAAGCTATAACAGCTTGTAGACTTTGAATATACTTATTATCCGGCAAGTAGATGGATGTGCTTGCCATTGGGTTGAAGGCGTTGGGCGATCTATTCTCCAAGCTGTAAGTGGTTATAGATTTTGAATACACCTATTTTCTGGCAAGTAGAAGTCTGTACATGCCATTGGATTGAAGGCGTTGTTCGACCTATTCACCAAGCTATTACAGATTATATATTTTGAATAGACTTATTCTCTGGCAAATAGATGGCCGTACTTGCCATTGGATTGAAGGCGTTAGGCTACCTTTTCACCAAGCTATAGCTGGTTTTAGATTTTGAATAGAAATATTCTCTGGCAAGTAGATGGCTGTACTTGCCATTGGTTGAATTCGTTAGGCGACCTATTCACCAAGCTACATGAGATTATATATTTTGAATAGACCTAT
>NW_016995683.1:0-231 GCF_001483705.2 Eufriesea mexicana | reverse complement strand
TTCTCTGGCAAATAGATGGCTGTACTTGCCATTGGATTGAAGGCGTTAGGCGATCTATTCACCAAGCTATAACAGGTTATAGACTTTGAATGGACCTATTCACTGGCAAGTAGACGGCTGTACTTGCCATTGTGTTGAAGGCGCTAGGCGATCTATTCATCTAGCTATAACAGGATACAGATTTTGAATAGACATATTCTCTGGCAAGTAGATGGCTGTACTTGCCATTGG
>NW_016995682.1:385-672 GCF_001483705.2 Eufriesea mexicana | reverse complement strand
TGAGCTATTTTTCTTTCATAAATAAGGAGGTTGGATTCAATTGGCGTGCTGCAGTCGCCGCTGAGCTATAGAATACGGCTGGAAAATTCAATTTTGTCTACATTTTCGACTAATGATGTGGTGAGCTATCTTTCTTTCATAAAAAAGGAGGAAAGATACTATTGGCGTGCTATAGCCTTTGCAATGCTGTGGACTCTGCCAGGAAAATTCAATTTTACTGACATTTTAGTCTAATATCGCGGTGAGCCACCTTACTTGCATAAATAATGAGGAATAATTCTATTGGC
>NW_016995682.1:0-292 GCF_001483705.2 Eufriesea mexicana | reverse complement strand
ATAAGGAGGAAAGAATCTATTGGCGTGCTATGGGCATAGCAAAGCTATAGGATATTCCTGGAAAATTCGATTTTATTGACATTTTCGACCAATATCGTTGTGAGCTAACTTTATTGCATAAATAAGGAGGGTAGATACTACTGGCGTGCTATAGCCGTCGCATTGCAATAGAATATGGCTGGAAAGTTCAATTTTATTGACATTTTCCAGTAATGTTGTGGTGAGCTATCTTTCTTGCATAAATAAGGATGGTAGATTCTATTGGCGTGATATCGCCATTGCATTGCTAAAG
>NW_016995681.1:0-10225 GCF_001483705.2 Eufriesea mexicana | reverse complement strand
CTATAATCTGTTGTAGCTTGGCGAATAGGGCGCCTAACGCCTTCAATCCAATGGCAAGTACAACCCTCTACTTGCTAGAAGAGAGGTCTATTCGAAATTTATAACCTGTTATAACTTGGTGAATAGATCTCCTAAAGCCTCCAATCCAATGGCAAATACAGCCTTCTCCTAGCCAGAGAATAAGTCTATTCAAAATCTATAACCAGTTATAGCTAGGTGAATAGATCGCCCAACGCCTTCAATCCAATGGCAAGTACATCCACCTGCTTGCCAGGGAATAGGTCAATCCAAAATCTATAACGTTTTATACCTTGGCGAATAGATCGCCTAACGCCTCCAATTCAATGGCAAGTACAGCCATCTACTTGCCAGAGAATAGGTCTCTTCAAAATATATAATTGCAGTGTATGACACAAAAGTCTGTGCCATCCTAACCAAACGAAACCGAACCTAACCTAACCAAACGTAACGTAACCCAACCTATCGTGTCACAATCGCTATTGCTGGCCTCCCCAGGGTCGAGCGGAGCATTGTAGAGCAATGCAGTCCGCTGGAATCCACCGAATTGCAGTGTATAGCACAAAAGCCGAAGCTAAACTGTCCTAACATAGCCAAACGTAACATAGGCGGACGTAACGTAACCCAACTTTACGTGCCGCGACCGCTGCTTCTGGCCTCACGAGAGATAAACAGAGTATAGCGGAGCAACGTAGAACGCTGATATCGTCCGAATAGCAGTGTGTAGCACAATAGTCAAAGCCATCCTAACTAAATCTAACCAAGCCTAACAAAGCCAAACGTAACATAACTAAACCCAACGTGCCGAAGGCACTATTCCTGGCGTCCACAGAGACAAGCAGAGTGTTGTAGCACACAGGAGAGCGCAGAAGTCCCTAGAATGGCAGTTTGCGGCACACAACTGAAAGATAGCCTGACCTAACGCAACGCAACCTAACCAAACCAAATGTAATCCAACACAACCTTACGTGCGGCGACCGCTATTGCTGGACTCACCAGGGACAAGCAGGTCATATTCGAGAACACTAGAACGCACAATTGCACAAAAGTCAAATCCATCTTGACCAAACACAGCCTAAACGAATCTAACCAAACGTTACATACGTCAAACAAATGTGCCACGCTCACCATTGCTGGCCTCTCCAGGGACAAGCAGAGCCTATTAGAGCAATGCGGAGAGCAGGTATCAGCCGAACAGCAGTGTATATCACAAAAGTCAAGGCTATCCTATCATAACCTGGCAAAACGCAGCATAACCAAGCGTAGCCTAACTCATCCCAACGTGCTGGGGCCGCTATTGCTCCCATCCCCAGAGCCAAGCGGAGCATATTATGGGAGTGTAGAACGCAGAAATCCACCGAACGACAGTTTGTACCACGAAAGACAAAGCTATCCAAACCTAACCCAGATTAACGTAACCTTAACAAGCGTAGCATGACTCAACCTAATGTGCCGCCACCATCATTACCGGCCTCCTGAGAGTCGAACAGAGTATTTCATAGCAGTGAAGGGCGTAGAAATCCACAGAGCATTCATGTACAGCAAAAAAAAAGCCAAAGCAATCCTATCATAACATGACCAAACGTAACATAGCCAAATGCAACATACTCACACTAACTTGCCGAGAGAACTACTGCTGCCATCCTCAGCGTCAAGCAGAATGTACTAGAGCACAGTAGAGCGCAGTAATCCACCGACGAGTAGTGCATGGCACAAAAGTCAGATCTGTACCATCCCAACCTAACCAAACGTAACATAACCAAACGCAACCTAACTCCACCTAACTTGCGGAGACCACTTTAGCCGGCCTCCGCCGAACAAGGCACAATATACTAGAGCTCGGTAAGGCGTAGAAGTCGACTGCATTCCAGTGCACAGCGCAAAGGTCGGAAACAGCCTGACAAAACCTAACCTTACCTAACCTAGCCATTCGCAACACAACCCAATCAAACTAACCGCGACCGCCGCTGCTGCCGTCCAGAGAGACAAGCAGAATATGATGGAGAACAGTAGTTCACAGAAGTCAATAGAAGGTCTGTGTTGAGCACATATAACGATGCTACCCTAACTTAACCCAACCTATCCCAACCTAATGAAACGTAACGTAACTCAACCTTACGTGCCGTTATCACTATTGTTGCCATCCCCAGAACCAAGCAGAGCATGCTCGGGCGCACTAGAGCGCAGAAATCGACCGGACATCTATGCATAGCACAAAAGTAGAAGATATTCTGGCCAAACTTAGCCCAAACAAGCCTAACTGAACGCAACCAATATTATCATAACGTGCAGCGACCACGATAGCTAGCATTCCCAACGCCAAGCAGAACACACTGGGACGCAGTAGAGCGTTAAAATCCACCGAAAAGCAGTGTATTGCACAATAGTCGGAGCTACCACCTCCTAACCTAGCCAATCATAGCATTACCAAACACAATATAAAACGAACTAAATTGCCGCGGCCACGATTGCAGGACTCCACAGATCCAAGCAGAACATGACAGTGTGTAGTAGAACTCAGAAATGCGTAGAATCGCAGTGCGTAGCTGAGAAGCCTAAGCTGCCCAAGCCTAACCCAAACGAATAGAGCCCAGCCAAGCATAGCAGAGCTAAACATATCGTGCCGCGACCACTATTGCTGCACTCGCCACGGACAAGCAGGATAAAGTAGAGCATAGTAGAGCGTAGAAGTCCACCGGGTATCAGTGTATAACGCGAAAATCAAATCTACCCGAACCAAACCCAAACTAACTTAACGCAACCATACGCAGACTAACTAAACCTAACGGGCCGAGAGTACTATTACTGACCTCGCAATAGTCGAGCAGAGTATAGTAGAGCAACGTAGAGCGTAGCAATCCACCGAATAGCTGTGTATAGCACAAAAGTCGAAACCACCCTATCCTAACCTATCCAATCGTAATATAACCGTACGCATCCTAAACTAACCTAACGCGCCTGGACCACTTTTGCTGGCCTACCGAGAGAAAAGTAGAATATACTGGAGCACAGTAGAGCGCAGAAGGCCGCCAAATGGCAGTGTATGGCTCAAAAGTCGGAGAAACCCTAACCAAACCTGGCCTAACATAACCAAACAAAACGTAGACTGACTAAGACTAACATGCCGAGTCCACTATTGCTGGCCACCACATAAATAAGCGGATGCCAGTAGAGCACTGCAGAGCGCAGATATCGACAGAATAGCAGTGCATAGCACAAAGGTCACAACTACCCTAACCAAGCCAAACCAAACCTAGCCAAGCAAAGCGTAACTTAGCTCAACCTTTCGTGCCGAGACCAGCATTGCTGGCCACGCCAGAGACAAGCAGAACATACTACAGCACAGTAGAGCGCAGAAATTCGCCGTATAGCAGTGTATAGCACGAAGGTGAAAGCTATCCGGTCGTAACCTTACCAAACATAACGCAACCAAACGTAGCCTAACCCTTCCTATCGTACCGACACCTCAATTGCTGCCCTCCTCAGAGCCATGGAGACCACGTTAGAGGAGAGCAGAGCGCAGAAGTCCATAGAATTGCAGAGCATGACACAAAATCCGAAGCTACACTATCCTAACATAGAAAAACGTAACATAACGGAACGTATCATAACTAAATCTAACGCGCCGAGGCCACGCTTGCTTGCCACACCAGCGCGAAGCTGAATTTACTGGAGCACAGCTCAGCGCAGTTATCCACAGCATTGCAGTGTGTAGCACAGAAGTCAAATATACCCTATCGTAAGTTGTCCTAACCTAGCCAAGCCAATCGAAAACTAACCAAAAATAGCGCGCCGAGAATAATATTGCTGGTGTCCACTGAGACAAGCAGGGCATATTAGATCAATGTAGAGCGCCGAGATCCGCCAAGTAGCGGTGTATAGCGTAAAAGTCAAAGCTGCCCTATTCTAACATAGCATAACGTAACATAACTGAACGTCAGACGTCTCAAACGAGGTACCGAGACTACCGTTTCTGACCTCCCCAGAGCCAAGCAGAATACTCTAGAGCACAGCAGAGCGCAGAAGTCTACAGAACACCAGTCTATGCCACGAAAGTCAAAGCAATCAAAACATAACCCAAGTAAACGTAACCTAGACAAGCGTAGGATAACTCAGACTGTCGTGCCGAGAACACTATCACTGGGCTCCCCAGAGACGAACAGAGTACAGTAGGGCAATGTAGAGCGTAGAAACCCTCTGCACGCCGGTGTATAGCACAAAAGTCAAAGGTATCCTAACCTAACCAAGGCAAGCATGTCCTAACGGAACGTAACCTAACGCAGCCCAACGCGCCGCAGCCACTATATCAAGCATTCCCAGAACAAAGCAGGGGACACTAAATCACAGTAGGTCGCAGAAATCCGCCGAATAGCATTGCATGGCACAAAACTCAAGGCTACCCTATCCTAACCTAACCAAACGTAACATAAGCGGTCGTAACGTGTCCCAACCTAACCTGCCACGAACGCTATTGCTGGCCACCACGGAACCAAGGAGAACATACTAGAGCACAGTACAAAACAGAAGTCCAACGTACTGTAGTGTATGGCACAACAGTCAAAGCTACCCTATCCATACCTGGACAAGCGTAGCGTAATCATACATAGCATAACTGTTCCTAACGTGCCGACACATCTACTGCTGCCCTCCACAGAGCCAAGCAGGGTATACTAGAACACAGTAGAGCGCAGAAGTCCACAGGACAGCAGTGTATGGCAGAAAAGTCTATGCTATCATATCGTAAACTGTCCAAACGTGACATAACTGAACGTTACCTAACTCAACTTATCGCGCTGCGACTGCCATTGCTGGCCTCGCGAGAGCCATGCAGAGTATAGCAGAACACCGTGGAACGCCGGAATCCAGCGAACTGGACCGTATGGCAGAAAAGTCAAGGCTATCCCATCCAAACCTAGCCAAGCCTATCCTAACCAAACAGAACGTAGTACTAACAAACTTCGCGCCACCGCTGTTCCTGGCGTCCTCAGACACAAACAGATTGTGACAGCGAACTGCAGGGCGCGGAGTTCCATAGCATATCAGTGTGTAGCACCGCAGTTGAAGCTACCCTAACCTAACACAACGTAACCTAACCTAGCTGAAAGTATTCTAGCTCAAACTAAATTGCCGCTACCACCATTGCTGGCCTCCAGAGAGTAAAGCAGAGTATAGTAGAGCAATGTAGAGCACGGAAGTGCACCGAAGAGCAGTGTATAGCAAGAAAGCCAAATGCATCGAAACATAACCAAAGCAAACACATCCTACTCAAGCGTAGCCTAATTCAACCTAACGTGTCGGAACCACTATTTATGGCTTCCCCAGTGTGTAGCCAGTTATAGTGGAGCATTGTGGAACGTGTAAATTCAACGAATTGCAGCCCATGGCACAAGAGTCAAAGCTATCCTTGCTTTACCCAAACAAACGTAACATAACTGAAACTAACATGCCTAGACCTCTGTTCTTGGCATCCCCAGAGCCAAGCAGGGTATACTAGAGCGCAGCAGAGCTCAGAAATCCACCGAATAGCAATGTCCAGCACAAAAGTCAAAGCTATCCTATCCTAAGATAGCCAAACGTAACTTAACATAACGTAACGTGTGGCGACCACTGTCCCTGGCCTCCGCGGGAACAAGCAGATGCTAGTAGAGCAATGCACAGCGCGGATATCTACCGTACAGCAGTGTGAAGCACAGGAGTCTGAGCTGCCCCTGCCAAACCCGGCGTAATCTAACCCAACCAAACGTAATCTAACAAAAGCTATCGTGCCGCGACCGCAATTGCTGGAGACCACAGAGTCGAGTGGAGCATAGTGCATCAACGAAAAGCCTAGGAGACAACCGAATAGCAGCCTATAGCACAAAAGTCGAAGCTACCCTATCTAAACCAACCAAAGGTAACGTAACCAAACGCAACATAACTTAACCTAATCTCCGGAGACCACTATTACTGGCCTCCCCAGAGCCAAGCAGAATATACTAGAGCACTGTAGGGAGAAGGAAGCCACCAAACAGCTATGTATAGCACAAAAGTAAAAGATATCCTGACCTAACCAGACGTAACCTGAACTAACCAAACGTAGAATAACTGAACCTAACGTGCCGCGACCACTACTGCTGGCTTCCCCAGAGGCAAGCAGGATATGGTAGAGCACAGTAGGGCACAGAAGTCTATAGAATATCAGTGTACGCCACGGAAGCCAAATCTATCCAATCCTAACCCAAGCTAATGTAACGTAGCCAAACGTAGCCTGATTCAACCTATCGTGAGACGGCCGCCATTTCTGGCCTCCCCTGAGTTGTGTAGAGTATACAAGAGCAACGAAGAGCGCAGAAACAATCAGAATAGCAGTGTAAAGCACAAAAGTCGTAGCTAACATTTCCGAACCAAAGTATACGCAACAAGACCAAACGCAACATAACTCGGGCCAACGTGCCGAGTCCAATACTGCTGGCATACCCATAACTTAGCAGAATATACCAGAGCACAGCGGAGAGCAGAAATACACCGAATAGTAGTGTATACCGGAAAAGTCAAAGCTATCCTAGCCTAACCCAGAACAACACGACCTAGCCAACCGTAGCCTAACTGAAACTGACGTTCCGAGCTCACTGTTGCTATCGACCCCAGTGTCGAGCAGATATTAGTAGAGCACAGTGGAGCACAGAAGTCTTCAGAATATCAGTTTTGTTCACGTGTTTCAATGCTATCCCAAACCAACCAAACCAAACATAACCTAACAAAACGTAATCTAACTCCACCTAGCGTGCCGCGACCAGTATTGCTCGCCTCCACAGCGCCAAGCAGATCATAATAGAGGAATTTTGTGCGCAGGAATCCATAGAATCGCTGCGTATAGCAGAAAATTCAAAGCAACACAAGCCTAACAAAAGCTAACTTAACATAACCAAACGTACCCTATTTCAAGCTATCCTGCCGAGGCCACCATTACAGGCTTCCCCAGAGACAAGCAGGGCACACTAGGGCACAGGAGAGAGCAGAAATCAGCCGATTATACGTGTATAACACAAAAGTCAAGGACATACTGGCCAAATATAGCCTAACCAAACCAAACCAAACGTAACCTCTCTCAATCAAACATGCCACGACCGCTATTGCTGGCCTCCTGCGATTCAAGCAGATGCGAATGGAGCAGTGCAGCGCACAGACATCTACCACATAGCAGTGTATAGCACAAAAGTCCAGGCCGTTCTAATCTAACCTATCCAAACGTAACGCGACTAATCGCGTTCTAACGTAACCCAACGTGCCACGACCACCTTTGCTGGCCTATGCAGAGCGAAGCAGAAGATAGTGGAGCACACTAGAGCGTAGATATCCACCGAAATGCAGTGTATAGCACAAAAGTCGAAGCCATCCTGAACCAAACGTAACCTAACCTAACATAACAAAACGTAACCTAACTCAACCTATCGCGCCGCGACCGTTATTGCTGGCATTACCAGAGCAAGGCAGAACATACTAGCTCACAGTAGAGCGCAGAAATCCACCGAGTTGCAGTGTACAAAACAAAAGTCAAAGTTACCTTTTCCTAACTTAACCAAACGTGACGTAACCAAGCCTAACCTAACTCAAACTAACGTGCCTACACCACGTTTGCTAACCTCTCCGGAGCCAGCAGAGTATACTAGATCACAGTAAACAGCAGAAATCGGCCGCATTGCAGTGCAGAGCAGAAAGGAAGAAGATATCCTACCAAACCCGACCAAACATAACCAAGCCAAACGTAGTTAACCCCAGCCTAACGTGCCTAGCGCACTATTGCTGGCACCTCCACCGCCAATCAGGGCATATTATGGGAGAGTAGAACGCAGAGATCCATAGAACGGCAGTGTATGATGCGAAAGTCAAAGGCATCCAAACCAAATGGAAACAGACATAACATGTCCAAACGAAACCTAACTCAACGTAACCAGCCGCGGCTAACATTTCTGGCACTCCCTGCGTGAAGCAGGGAATATTAGGTCGCAGTAGGGAGCAGAAATTCACCGAATAGCAGTGTACCGCGCAAAATTCAAAGCTACCGCCCCCCAACCCAACCAAACTTAACATAAGCAGACGTAACGTAACCCAACATGACGTGCTACGAAAGACAATGCTGGCCTCAAGAGAGCTAAGCAGAATAAAGCGGAGCTATGCGGTGCAGTGATATCGCCCGATTAGCAGTGTATAGAAAAAAGTAGAAGATATCCTAACATATTCTGGCCTAACCTAACCTTATCGAACGTAACCAACCACATCCTATCGCGACTAACCATCGATTTCTGGCCTCTCCACAGCCATGCAGTGCATACTAGAGGAGAGTAGAGCGCGGAAGTGCATAGAGTGGCAGTGTATAGCACGAAAGTCAAAGATATCCCAACCTAACCTAAACAAACCCAGTCTAACCAAACGTAACCTACCTCAACATAGCGCGCCGCGGCCACCATTTCTGGCATTCCCGGATCAAAGCAGGGAATATTAGATCCATGTAGAGCGCAGGAGTCCAGCGAATAGCAGTGTATACCACAGAAGCCAAAGCCATCCTAACCAAACCTGGCCAAACCTAAGTAAGACAAACATAGAATAACTAAACCTAACAGGTTGAAACCATTATTGATGGCCTCCGCAGAGCCAAGCAGAAGGTATTAGAGCAAAGTAAAACGCAGAAATCCGCCGAATGGCAGTGTATAGCACAAAAGTCAAAGCAGTCCTAACCAAACCTTACATAACATAACCTAACCGATCGTAACCTGGATCAACCTAACGAGACGCGGCCTCTACTGCTGGACTCCAGATGGTCGAGCAGGGTATAGTAGAGCGGCCTAGAGCACACAAATCCACCGATTGGCTGTGTACAGCACGAAAGTCGAAGCTACCCACTAACAACCTAGCCAATCGTAACATAAACAAACGTTACATAGCAGTAGGTAAGAGTCCGAGAGCACTGCTGCTGCCCTCCCTAAGCCAAGCAGAGCATATTAGAGCACGGCATAGTGCAGAAGCCCACTGAATAGCAGTGTATAGCACAAAAGTCAGCGCTACCCAATTCAAACCTCGCCAAACCTTCCCCAGTCAATCTTGCCGCGACCACTATTCCTGGCGTCGCCAGAGACAAGAAGAGTGTGACAGCGCACAGTAGAGCGCAGAAGTCTATGGAATAGCAGTGTGCAGCACGGAAGACAAAGCTATCCCAGCCTAACTCAAAGAAACTTAACATAACCAAACGTAACATAACTCGACCTAACGTGCCGCGTCCACTATTGCTGGCAACCACAGAGGCACGCGGAACATATTAGAGGAGAGCAGGGCGCTGAAATGCGTAGTATCTTAGGGTACAGGAGAAGAGTCAAATATATCCAAACCTAACACAAACCGACGTAGCATACGCTAACGTAGACAAACTCACCCTATCGTGCCGCGAGCACGGTTGCTGGAATCCCGATCGTCGAGCAGAGTTTAGTGGAGCAGTGTAGAGCGCAGAAATACACCGAACAGCAGTGTACTGCACAAGAGTCAAAGCTGTCCTGTCCCAACCTTACAAAACGTAACTTAACCAAACGTAACATGACTCATCCTAATGTGCCGAGACCACTATTGCTGGCCTCCTGAGAGTCGGGCAGCGTATAGTAGAGCAACGTATATCGCAGGAATATTCCGAAGTACAGCGTATGGCACAAAAGCCTAAGCCACTCTATCCTAACATAGGCAAACGTAACATAACATATCGCAACATACTTCTGCCTAACGTGCCGAGAGCAAAACTGCTGGCCTCCACACAGCCAAGCAGAATATACTGGAGCACAGTAGAGTGCAGGAATCCAGCGGATAGCGGTGCATTGCACAGGCGTCAATGACATCCTAAGCAAACTTAACCTACCCTAACCTAACCAAGCATAACCTACCTCAACTAAGCGTTTAGTGACCGCTATTGCTGGCTTCCTCAGATTCAAGCAAACGCTAGTAAGGCAATGCATTGCACAAATATCGGCCGAATAGCAGCGTATAGCACAAAAGTCGAAGGAACCCTTACTAATCGTGTCCCAACCTGGCCAAACCAAGCGTAACCTAATTCAACCTAGCGTCCCGAGATCACTTTTGCAGACCACCCCACAGCCAAGCAGAACGTACTAGTGCTCAGTGGAGTGCAGTAATCCACCGCATTGCAGTGTGTGGCACAAAAGTCGTAGATATCCTAACCTAACGTGTC
>NW_016995680.1:0-568 GCF_001483705.2 Eufriesea mexicana | reverse complement strand
TGGATGTATGGATGAACGAATGTATGATTGTATGTATGGATGTATGTTTTGATGTATGTATGGGTGTATAGATAGATGGATGGGTTGGTGGATAGACGTATGTATGGATGGATGTATGGATCGATGGATGTATGGATGGTTTGATGAATAGATGGATGGATGTATGGAACGATAGTTGTATGTCTGTATGGATGTGTGGGTGGATGAATGGATGTGTGGATGAACTGAAGAGCGGGTGATGGAACGGATGCATGGATGGATGGAAGGGCGTATGTATGGATGCATGTATGAATGGATGTACGGATGTATGTACGGATGTATGTATACATATATATATATGGATGTATGTATGGATGTGTATATGGGTGTATGTGTGGATGTATGGGTGGATGTATATATGGATGTGTGTATGGATGTATGTATGGACGAATGTGTTTGTGTACGTATGGATATATGTATTGATGTACGTATGCATTTATGGGTGGGTGGATGGGTGGATTGTTGAATGAATGTATGGATCGATGTATGTATGGATGGGTGGATGTGTGTATGGATGTATGTATGGATG
>NW_016995679.1:0-632 GCF_001483705.2 Eufriesea mexicana | reverse complement strand
TGAATTTTCCAGGACGATTCTATAGCATTGCAATGTCTACAGCATGCCAGTAGAATCTCTCCTACTTATTTATGCAAGAAAGTTAGCTCACCACGATATTGTCAATACTGTCAATAATATTGAACTTTCCAGCCAGATTCTATAGTATTGAAGGGGCTATAGCACGCCAATAGAATCTTTCCTCCTTATTTATTCATGAAAGTTAGCTCTTCTCGATATTAGTCGAAGATGTTGATAAAATTGAATTTCCCAACCACATTCTATATCATTGCAATGTCTATAACATGCCAATAGAATCTAAACTCCTTACATATGCCAGAAAGATAGCTCACTACGATATTAGTCGAAACTGTCATTAAAATTGAACTTTCCAGAGAGAATCCAGAGCATTGCAATCGCTACAGCACGCCAATAGAATCTGAACGCGTTATTTATGCAAGATAGACAGCTAACCACGATATTAGTCGAAGCTGTCAATAAAATTGAACTTTCCAGACAGATTGCAGTGCATTGCAATTGCTATAGTACGCCAATAGAATATTTCGTCCTTATTAATGCCAGATAGTTATCTCTCCACGATATTAGTCAAAAATGTTAATAAAATTGAGTTTTCCAGCCAGATTCTACTGCAT
>NW_016995678.1:0-643 GCF_001483705.2 Eufriesea mexicana | reverse complement strand
AACAGTGTGCGAGGCATCGAAATCAAATAATTCTACAATTCTATTATTATACAATTCTTTATTCACTGCTGAGAAAAGTATTGTCAGGTTTTTAGTAGAGAATCTTTGAATTTCTACCCTTCTTTAGCCAAAAAATCGTCGAGTGGAAACGGTTAATAGAAGAGCTGTCATTCTTCTGGTCACTGGGACTATGAGTCAAAAGAAATAGCTATCGTTCTTTATAATTATCTTTATTCTATTCTTAGGAAGGTATATCTTCTGTATTCTAACTGTTGTGGTAATAGATCGGATTAATAAGTCGAAAGGAACTTTTAATTTTGATTATATTTTACTTTTCTTGAGAGTATAGAATACACGGAGGCTCCAAAGTCTTTTATGATACTTCAGCTAGGTTTTAATAGGCCCTATGACAACCCATTGCGTCACTCAACCCTGCTTCGAGAATTGATAAGCTGGATGATTCCTCGAAGCAAAGACAAATCTCTATGCACGATGTCCCCTACTCTAAATTAACAGAGCTAGGCCTGGTTTTGGTTGAACTACAAAGTTCTGGTGTGTGACTGTCTCCTGCGCTGAGTTTATGTTTTGTCCTGGATGATAGTCTTGTAGCGTTCTATTTATCGAATCCCTTCGAAGTCCTAGA
>NW_016995677.1:0-502 GCF_001483705.2 Eufriesea mexicana | reverse complement strand
GTGCACAAATATCGAACGAACAATAGTTAGTGGCACAAGAGTCAAAGGTATACAAACCAAACCCAACCGAACCTAGCCAAGCCATGAATAACAAATCTCTAACGTGTGTGGCGAGACCACCAGTGCTGACCTCCCCAGAGCGAAGCAGAGCATACTGGAGCAGAGTATAACTCCGAAATTCAACGTACAGCAGTGTATAATACAAAAGTCAGAGCTATCCAAACCTAACCGAAACAAACATAACCTAACCAAACGTAGCGTAAAACAATATAACGTGCCGAGACGACTATTACTGGCCTGCTCAGAGCTGAGCAGGGTAGAGCAGAGCAAAGCATTGCGAAGAAGCACTCCGAATAGCGGTGCGTAGCACAAAGATCAAAGCAACCTTATCCAATTGTAGCCTATCGTAACGGTGTCAAATGTTGCCTAGCAGTACCTGTCGTGCCATGACCACTATTGTTGGCCTTCCCAGAGTCGAGCAGAATATAGTAGAGCGCAGCAG
>NW_016995676.1:0-828 GCF_001483705.2 Eufriesea mexicana | reverse complement strand
GTGAGCAGACTTTTCTGCGAAAATAACGTATTAAGATTCTATTGGATTGCAATAGCCATCTCATTGCAACAGAATCTGGCTGAAAAGTTCACTTCTATTGACGTTTTCGACAAATATTGAGGTGAGAAGACGAATCGGAATAAATACGAAGGAAAGATTCCATTCGTTTGCTGTAGCCCTTGCATTGAAGTAGAATCTGACCGGAAAGCACATTATCGACTTATATGTTGGGGCGCAAACTTTTCGGCGTATATAAGGAGGAAGGATTCAATTGGTTTTCTATAGCCATAGCATTGCAATAGAAGCTGACTGATTAGTTCAATTCTATTGATATTTTAGACTAATGTCGCGGTGAGCAAACTTTTCTGCATAAATAAGGAGGAATGGCACAATTGGCTTGCTATACACGTAGCATTGCAATGGAATCTGACTGAAAAGAGCAATTCTATTGACATCTTCGACTAATGTCGTGGTGCGCAAACTTTTCTGCATAAATCAGGAGGAAAGATCCTATTGGTTTGCTATCGCCATTGCATTGCAACGGAATCTGTCTGAAGAGCTCAATTCTATTGACATTTTCTACTAATATCCTGTTGAGCAAACTTGTCGGCACAAATAAGGTGGCAGATTCCTTTGGTTTGCTGTAGACATTGCATTGCATTAGATACTGCCCGGAAAACTCAATCTTATTGACATTTCCGACCAATATCGTTGTTAGCAACCTTTTCTGCATAAATAATGGGAAAAGGTACTATTGGGTTGCTGTAGCCATTGCATTGCAATAGAATCTGACTGGAAAGTTCAATTTTATTGGCATTCTCGACTAAC
>NW_016995675.1:0-504 GCF_001483705.2 Eufriesea mexicana | reverse complement strand
CACAAAGTAACCTAACACAATATTACGTGCCGCGACCACAATTGCTGGCCACCCCAGAGCCTTGCAGAACACATTAGCGGAGAGTAGGAAGCAGAAGTCCATAGAATCACAGTGTATATCAGAAAAATCAAAGCTAACCAAACCTAGCCAAGAACGAACGGTACATAACCAACCTTAGCCTAACTCAACCTAACGTGACGAGGCTGCGATTGCTGCCCTCCCTAGACCCCAGCGGGGCATACTAGAGCGCAGTAGAGTGCGGAAATCCACCGAATATCTGCGTATAGCGCAAAAGTTAAAGCACTCCTGACCATACATTTCCTATCCCAGCCTAGCCGAACGTAACTTCACTAAACATAGCGCGACGAGACGACCGTTGCTGGCTTTCCCAGAGCCAAGCTGAAAGCATTAAAGCACCGTAGGGCGCAGAACTCCAATTATTAGCGGACTATATCACAAAGGTCGTATCTATCATCTCCTAACCTAGCCAAACGTAACCTAATT
>NW_016995674.1:0-568 GCF_001483705.2 Eufriesea mexicana | reverse complement strand
TGACCAGACCCGACCTGACCTGACCTGACATGACGTAACCAGGCCTGACCTGAGCTGACCAGACCTGACCTGACTTTTCTTTACCTTGCCTGAACTGGCTTGACCTGAACTGACCTGAACTGACATAATCTGACCTGACCTGACATGACCTGAGCTGATCTGAGCTGACCTGACCTGACCTTACCTCACCAGACCCGACCATGCCTGGCCTTACCTGACATGACCTGACCTGATATGACATGACCTGAACTGAAGTGAACTGACCTCAACAGACCTGACCTGACCAGGCATGACCTGGTCCTTACCAGACCTGACCTGTCCTGACATGACCTGACATGAACTGACCTGGCCTGACCTGACCTGACCTCACCTGACTTGACCTGAACTGACCGTACCAGACATGACCTGACATGACCTGACCTGCACTGACCTGACCTGGCGTGACCTGACATTGCCCGACCTCTCCTGACACGAACTGACCTGACCCGACCCCACCAGACACGAACTTGCCTGTCCTGACCTGACCTGACCTGACCTAACCTTGCCTGACCTGGCCTGACCTGAACTG
>NW_016995673.1:248-621 GCF_001483705.2 Eufriesea mexicana | reverse complement strand
CTGTACTCTATAGCATAGCGACGGCTGTAGCACGCCAATTGAATCCTTCCTCCTAATTTACGATAGAAATATAGCTCACCACGATATTAGTCGAAAATGTTAATAAAATTTTAATTTCCAATCACACTCTATATCAATGCAATGGCTATAGCACGCCAATATTATCTTCCCTCCTTATTTATGCGAGAAACGTAGCTCACCGCAATATAAGCCGGAAACGTTAATAAAATTGAGTTTTTCAGTCACATTCTAAAGCATAGCATTGGATATAGCATGCCAAAAGTGTCTTTCCTCCTCACCAATGCATGGAAGATAGGTCACCACGATATTAGACGAAAATGTCAATAAAATTTTATTTTCCAGGAGGATTCTA
>NW_016995673.1:0-234 GCF_001483705.2 Eufriesea mexicana | reverse complement strand
CAATGCCTATAGCAAGCCAATAGAATCGCTCCTCCTTAGTTATGTAACAAAATTAACTCACCACGATATTAGTCGAAAATGTCAACAAAATTGAATTTCCCAGCCACAGCCTATATCATTGCAATGGCTATAGCACTCAAAAAGCATCTTTCCTCCTTTCTTACGCCAGGCAGTCAGCTCACCACGATATTAGTCGAAAATGTCAGCAAAATTGAACTTTCCAGCCAGATTCTC
>NW_016995672.1:0-630 GCF_001483705.2 Eufriesea mexicana | reverse complement strand
AACATACTGTTGGCGTGCTCAAGTCATTGAAAAGCTATAGAATCTGGAAGGGAAATTCAATTTCATTGACATTATCCGCTAATATCGTGGTGAGCTATCTTTCTTGCATAAATAAGGAGGAAAGATTCTATTGGCGTGAAATAGCCATTGGACTGATATTGAATGTTGCTGGAGAATTCAATTTTATTGACATTTTCGACTAATATCGCGGTGACCTAACTTCCTTGCATAAGTCAGGTTGAAAGATGCTATTGGCGAGCTATAGCCTTTGCAATGATATAGAATGTGGTCCAAAAATTCAAATTTATTGACAATTTCGACTGGTATCATGATGAGCTATCTTTCTTTCATAAATAAGGAGGAAGGATTCAATTGGCGTGCTATAGCCATTGCAATGCTTTAGAATGTGACTGGAAAGTTCAATTCTATTGACATTTTCGACTAATATCGTGGTGAGCTAACTTCCTTGCTTAAGTAAGGAGGGAAAATGATTTTTGAGTGGTGTAGCCATCGCAATTATAGAGATTGTGGCTGGAAAATACAATTATGTTGACATTTTCGACTAAAATCGTGGTGAGCTAACTTCCTTGCGTAAGTAAGAAGGAAACATTCTGTTGGCGTGCTCTAGTC
>NW_016995671.1:0-366 GCF_001483705.2 Eufriesea mexicana | reverse complement strand
GCAATTGTGGTCGTGGCACGTTAGTTTGAGTTAGGTTACGTTTAGGCAGGTTGGGTTAGGATAGGTATGTTTAGGGTAACTTAGTTCACCGTGGTATAGACAGAAATTCGGTGGATTCCTGCCCTCGACTGTGCACTACTCTAATCTGCTAGACCTTGGGGAGACCGGAAGTAGTGGTCGCCGCATGTTCCGTTGAGCTTGGCTACGTTAGGTTAGGTTACGTTAGTATGTGTTGGGCATGGATATCTTTGACTTTTCCCTTGTACACTGCATTTCTATGGATTTCTGCGCCTTGCTCTCCTCTAGTATGTTCTGCTTGTCTTTATGGAGGCCGGAAATATTGGTAGCAGCACGTTTGGTTGAGTT
>NW_016995670.1:334-879 GCF_001483705.2 Eufriesea mexicana | reverse complement strand
GAAAATATATAATTTGTTATAGCTTGGTGAATAGGTCGCCTAACTCCTTCAATCCAATGGCAAATACAGCCATTTACTTGCCAGAGGATAGGTCTATCCAAAATCTATAAACTGTCATAGCTTGGTGATTACATCGCATAACGCCTTTAATCCAATGGCAATTACAGCTACCTACTTGCCAGAGAATGGGTCTATTCATAATTTAAAATCTGTTATAGCTTGCGGAATAGGTCGCCAAATGCCTTCAATCCAATGGCAAGAACTGCCTTCCACTCGCCAGAGAATGGGTCTATTGAAAATCTATAATTTGTTATAGCATGATGAATAGGTCGCCAAACGCCTTCAATCGAATGGCAAGTACAGCCATCTACTTGCCAGAGAATTGGTGTATTAAAAATCTATAACCTGTTATAGCTTGGTAAATAGATCGCCAAACGCATTCAATCCAATGGCAAGTACAGCCACCTTCTTGCCAGAGAATAAGTCTATTCAAAATCTATAAGCTGTCTTAGCTTGGTGAATATGTCGCCTATCGCCTTCAACCA
>NW_016995670.1:0-309 GCF_001483705.2 Eufriesea mexicana | reverse complement strand
AATAGCTCTCTTCAAAATCTACAACCTGTCATAGCTTGGTGAATAGATCGCTTAACGCATTCAATCGAATGGCAAGTACAGTCATCTACTTGCCAGAGAATAGGTCTATTCAAAATCTAGAACCTGTTATTGCTTGGTGAATAGATCGCCTAGCGCCTTCAAACAGATGGCAAGTACAGCCATCTTCTTGCCAGAGAATTGGTCTATTCAATATCTACATCCTGCTATAGCTTGGTGAATAGATCGCCTAACGCATTCAATCGATCGGCAAGTACAGTCATCTGCTTGCCAGAGAATAGGTCTATTCAA
>NW_016995669.1:0-1069 GCF_001483705.2 Eufriesea mexicana | reverse complement strand
AGTGTCACCCGTTTACAGGTGACGGGGCCCCCGTGGAAACATAGCCGTCACCCATACCTGGGTCTAGTGGCGTTCAACGTGATAAAGACGTGCCCGCCACGCACGTCGAGATGCTTTTGTTCCAAAGCCGCCAGCGACAATATACCACCGTCGTAGGCATTTGTCGCAGAAAGAAAAACAACGTGTCCATCACGTCGGCTAACAGTACTACTTGGGAGTGCAAGGACTGCCTTGTTACATATTCCAAATGTTTTGAAATTTACCATACAGAAGTAGATTATTAATTAATTAAATGTTATTGTTCTTGTGAATATTCATTCATATCCGTGTAAAATTCTTTGTGTAAGACCCTACCAACGCGCAAAGGCACTGCTTAAAAGGTTGCGCTCGCAGGCGCGGTGCGGCGTCAATGTAACGCCTTACCGCATATTATATTGTAGAGTGCGACACAGCAACCGAAAGTTAAATCGTAGCGCAAGTGCTTAAAATCTGTTATGGTAACTTTGTAAGACTTACTCTTTCAGCATATCTTCCAACCACACTCCACGTCTCAAATAGCAGGACCACTTATATTCTCTTGCCACTTCGGTTTTTTCAATCTGGAAACACAACAACGATGGGAACTTGAAAAAGATCCATTCTCATTCAACAAACAGATAATGTAAATAATGTACATATAAATATAACATGTATATGTGTAAATGTGTGTATTGGTTCTTTTCTAAAATTTGTTAACCCCTTGCACTATTTTCACGAGTCTGACTCGTGATGAAAATTTTCGGCCAAACGTGAATATCACGAGTCAGGATCGATGTTTCATTTCATATCAAACGTAGATATCACGAGTCTGAGTCGTTATCGACATTTCGGGCCAAACATAAATATCACGAGTCTGAGTCGTTATCGACATTTTAGGCCAAAACATGAATATCTCGAGTCTGGCTCGTGGTCTTAATCTCGAGCCAAGTATGAATATATCTAGAATGCTATTAACTAATCATATTATTATTATTATTATTATTATTATTTATACAGAATTTGTTCTGATCATATGTAGTAATTAAAATAA
>NW_016995668.1:380-592 GCF_001483705.2 Eufriesea mexicana | reverse complement strand
AACGCCTTCAATCCAATGGCTAGTACAGCCATCTACTTGCCAGAGAATAGGTCTATTTAAAATTTATAGTCTGTTACAGCTTTGAGAGTAGATCGCCTAGCGCCTTCAATCCAACGGCAAGCACAGCCATCTACTTGCCAGAGAGTAAGTCTATTCAAAATATATAAGCTGTCATATCTTGGTGATTAGATCGCCTAACGCATTCAATCCAA
>NW_016995668.1:0-214 GCF_001483705.2 Eufriesea mexicana | reverse complement strand
TCGCCTAACGCATTCAATCCAATGGCAAGTACAACCGTCTACTTGCCAGAGAATAGGTCTTTTCAAAATCTATAACCTGTTATACCATTGTGAATAGATGGCCTAACGCCTTCAATCCAATGGCAGGTAGAGCCGTCTACATGCCACAGAATAGGTCTATTCAAAATCTATAACCCGTTATAGCTTGGAGAATAGATCGTCTAAAGCCTTCAAT
>NW_016995667.1:0-752 GCF_001483705.2 Eufriesea mexicana | reverse complement strand
AATTATTTGTTTTTTATTTTTTTAGAAAAAGAAGAATTATATTTCTGACATATTTATTTATTTGAAGAAAAGAAGTGTTATATTTCTGATATATTTATTTATTTTTTTTTCCTTTTTGTAATTAGAGCAATGATGGTGAAGCTATGACAGGTGTGTCAAATTAAAATTATTTGTTTTTTATTTTTTTAGAAAAAGAAGAATTATATTTCTGACATATTTATTTATTTGAAGAAAAGAAGTGTTATATTTCTGATATATTTATTTATTTTTTTTTCCTTTTTGTAATTAGAGCAATGATGGTGAAGCTATGACAGGTGTGTCAAATTAAAATTATTTGTTTTTTATTTTTTTAGAAAAAGAAGAATTATATTTCTGACATATTTATTTATTTAAAGAAAAGAAGTGCTATATTTCTGATATATTTATTTACTTTTTTCTTTTTTGTAATTAGAGCAATGATGGTGAAGCTATGTCAGGTGTGACAAATCAGAATTATTTGTTTTTTATTTATTTAAGAAAAGAAAAGTTATATTTCTGATATATTTATTTATTAAAAAAGTTTCGTGCTATTTGAAGGTCTTTTAGAAAAAGAAGATATATACTTCTAATTTATTTATTTATTAAGAGACCTTCAAATAGCACAAAATTATGGATATTTTTTGATATGACACAGTACCGGAGTTAGGCTAGGATTTTTTATAAATTTTGTCACCTTTGGGATCAAAAAGTTCGCCATTACTGGACTGGAGAGT
>NW_016995666.1:0-445 GCF_001483705.2 Eufriesea mexicana | reverse complement strand
CCAAACCTCCATAACATAACCTAACGAACCGTAGCATAACTCAAACTAACGTGCCGTGGCTACCTTCACCGGCCGCCACGGAACGAAGCAGAACATATTGGTGCCAATGGCAGCGCAGAAATCTACCGACCAGCGGCGTATATCTCAAAAGTATAAGCTATTCTATCCTAGCCTAACCAAACGTAGCATAAGCAAACGTAGTTGAACTCAACCTAACGAGCCGAGACCACACTTTCTGGCCACCACAGATCCAAGCAGAATATGCAACGGCACAGTAGAGCGCAGGAATCCACCGCATTGCAGTGCACAGCACAACAGTGAAGGATGCCCTAACCTAACTTGACCCAACCGATCCTATCCAAACGTAGTGTAACTCAGCATAGCGCGACGATACCAATTTTCCTGGGCTCCGCAGAGCCAGGCAGAGTGCGCTAGAGCACTGTAG
>NW_016995665.1:0-493 GCF_001483705.2 Eufriesea mexicana | reverse complement strand
CCTAACGTTCTCAATCCAATGGTAGGTATAACCATCTATTCACCATAGAATAGGTCTCTTCAAAATGTATAACTTACAATAGCTTGACGAATTGATCACCTAGCGTTCTCAATGCTATGACAGGTACAGCCATCTACTTACCATAGAATAAGTCCTAAAAATTCATAACCTGTTATAACTCGATGAATAGATCACTTTACGTTCTCACTCCAATGGTAGGTATAGCCATCCACTTACCATAGAATAAGTCTATCCAAAATCTATAACCTGCTACAATTTGATGAATAGGCCATCTAACTTTCTCAATTCAATGGTAGGTATAGCCACCTACTTACCATAGAATAGGTCTATTCAATATCTATAGCTTACTATAGTCTGATGAATAGATCACCTAACGTTCTCAATCCAATGGTAGGTATAGCCATCTACGTAACATAGAATAAGTCTATTAAAAATTCATAACCTGTTATAACTCGATGAATAGATCACCTAA
>NW_016995664.1:0-988 GCF_001483705.2 Eufriesea mexicana | reverse complement strand
TCTGCGTGAATAAGGATCAAAGATACTATTGGTTTGCTATAGCCTGCGCATTGCCATAGAATCGGTCTGAAAGGCCCAATTTTATTGTCATTTTCGACTAGTATCGTGGTGAGCATACCTTTCTGCATAAATAAGTAGGTAAGATAATATTGGTTTGCTATAGCCATTGCATTGCGATGGAATCAGACTGAAAAGATCAACTCTATTGACATTTCCAACCAATATCGTTGTGAGCAACCTTTTCCGCGTAAGTAAGGCGGAAAGATACCATTGCTTTGCCATAGCCAATGCATTGCCGTAGAATCTGATTGAGAAATCAAATTTTATTCACATTTTCAACTATTATCGCGGTGACAAAGCTTTTCTGCGTTAATAAGGAGGAGAGATCCTATTGGCTTGCTATAGCCAGTGCATTGCGATAGAATCAGACTGAAAAGATCAATTCTATTGACATTTCGCACCAATATCGTGGTCAGCTACCTTTTCTGCGTAAATAAGGTAGAAAGATACTATTGGTTTGCTATAGTCACAGCATTGCAGTTGTATGTGCCGGGAAAGTTCTATTTTATTGAAATTTTCGAATAATATCGTCGTGAGCAATCATTTCTGCAATAATAAGGGAGGAAGATCCTATTGGTTTCCTGTAGAAATTGCATCGCAATGGAATCTGCCTGAAAATGTCAAACTTATTGACATTCTCGACAAATACCGCGGAGAGTAAACGTTTCGGCATATATTATATATAAGAAAGAAAGATTCTATTGGTTTGCTAAAGCCATTGCATTGCACTAGAATCAGACTGGAAATCTCAATTGTACTGACATCTTCGACATATATCGCTGCGAGCAACCTTTTCTGCGTGAATAAGGATCAAAGATACTACTGGTTTGCTATAGCCAATGCATTGCCGTAGAGTCTGTCTGAAAAGCCCTATTTTATTGACATTTCCGGCCAATATCGTTGTGAGCAACCTTTTCCGCGTAAATAA
>NW_016995663.1:0-2395 GCF_001483705.2 Eufriesea mexicana | reverse complement strand
ATGGTATCTTTGAATCTTGGGATATACTCTGTAATGCGGTGAATTTCTGCGCTCTGCTTTGCTCTACTATATTTTGCTTGGCTCTGTGGTGGCAAGCAACGGTGTACTCAGGGCAAAGGTTTCAGGTAGGTTGCGTTCGGTTATGTTGCGTTCGGCTAAGTTAGGATACGGTAGTCTTGGCCATTGTGCTATATATTGCTATTCGGTGGATACCTCCTTTCTACCGTGCTCTAGTATGTTTCGATTGGCTCTGGGGAGGCCACCAATAGTGGTCTCAGCGCGTTCGGTTGCGTAATGCTGCGCTTGGTTCTGTTACGCTTAACGTGCTTAGGTTGGAATAGTGTTGACGTTTGCGCTATAAGCAGCTATGCGCGGATTTCTGCGCACTACGGTGTTATATTATCGCCTGCTTGGATCTGTGGAGGTTAGCAATGGTGGTTGTGGCTCGTCAGGTTGTGCTTGGTCGCGTTTGGTTATGTTAGGATAGGCTCAATTTGGTTGTAGTTGGGTCACGTTTCGTTAGGTTAGATTGGGATGTCTCGGTTAGGATTTCTCAGAATTTTGTGCTATACACTGCTATTCGGTGGTTTTATGCGCTGTACATTGCTTCAATATACACAGCTGGACTCTGGGTGGCGAGAAACCGTGGCCGTGGCAAGTTAGGTTGATTCATGGTACGATTGCCTGGGATGGGATACGACAGGTTAGGGTTGGGTATCTGCGGCTTTTGTCCAATGCACTGCAATGCGGTGGACTTCTGCCCTCTACAGTGTTAGAGTACATTCTTCTTGGCTGTGGGGATTACGGAAATATTTGCCTCATCACGTTATGTTGAGCACCACCACTTTTGGACGGCGTAGGTGATGTCAGGTAAGGTTAGGGTAACCTTCACTTTTGCGCTTTGCACTGCAATGCGGTGGACGTCTGCTATACACTGTGCTTTAGTTTATCCAGCTCTTCTTTGTGGAGGCGAGCAATAATAGTCTCCTCATGACAGGTTGAGTTAGATTACGTCCAGGTATGCTACGTTTGGCTATGTTTGGATACTCTAGACAAGACTTTTGCGCTATATATTGCTTATTCCGTCTGTTTCTGCTATCTACTGTGCTGTAACATGTTCTGCTTGGCTCTTGGGTGACCAACAATAGTGCTCTCTGCGAGTCAGGTCGAGTAGTGTTATGTTTGGTTCGGTCAAGTTTGGTTAAACTCGGTCAGGTTACCTTCGACTTTCGTGCTATACACTTCTATGCGGAGGATATCTGCGCTCTACTGTGCTCTACTATATCCTGCTTAGCCCTTGGGAGGCCAGCAATAGCGGCCGCGGCACTTAATTTGGGTTAGGCTACTGTTGGCATGGTCATGTCAACTTGGGTTAGGCTTGGACTGCTCTGACTATTTTCCTGCACGCTGCGATTCTATGGATTCCGGCGCTCCACTCTATTATTTTCCGCTCGACCATGGGGAGGACAGCAATAGTGGTCGCTGCACGTTATGTTGAGCTATGCTACGGTACGTTAGGCTAGGTTTGGTGAGGTTACGTTAGCATAACCTCGATTTTTGTAATGAACACTGCTACTCGGTGCATTTTTGCGCCCTACGTTGCTCTGCAGTACTTCGCTCGAATCTGGTGATACGTGCAATAGTGGTCGCGCTGCGTTAGGTTTAGCTATGTTACGCTTAGTCTGATTAGGTGTTGCTTAGATTGGTTAGCATAACTGAGTCTTTCGTGCTATGCTCTGTTATTCTGTGGATTTCTGTGATTTACTGTGCTCTACTATATTCCGCTGGGATCTGTGCCTGCCAGTAGCAGTGGCCGCGGGACGTTATGTTTTGTCATGCCACATCTGGTTTGGTGAGTTTAAGTTAGTTTCGGTGAGGGTATCTTCGACTTATGTGCTATACAATGCATTGCGGTGGATTTCTGCGCATTACTCTGCTCTAGTACATTCTGATTATCTCTGTGGAGGCCAGCAATATTGTCCTCGGCACGATAGTGTGAGTTATGTTACGTTGCGTTTTGTTACGTTTGGATAGGTTAGGATATGACAGCCATGACTTTCGTGCATACATTGTATGCGTTGCATTTCTGTTTTCTACTGTGCTCTAATATGTTCTGCTTGGCATTGGGACTGCAGCAATATTGGTATTGTCGCGTTATATTGAGTTACACTACGTACGGGTATGTTAGGTTAGGACATATTAGGTTATGGTATCTCACGCATTTGTGCTATGCACAGCAATGCGGTGGATTTCTGCGCTCTACTGACATATAGTGTATTCTGCTTGGTTCTGGGGATGCCAGAAATAGTGGCCGCGGGAAATTATGACGAGATATGTCACGTTCCTTTGTGTTACGTTTGGTTATGTTACGATAAGGTAGCTTTTACTTTTGTGC
>NW_016995662.1:0-582 GCF_001483705.2 Eufriesea mexicana | reverse complement strand
GATTCTATAGCATTGCAATGCCTATAGCATGCCAACAGATTCTTTCCTCCTGATATATGGAAGCAAGGTAGCTCACCACCATATGAGTCGTAATTGTCAATAAAGTTGTTATTTCCAGCCAGATTCTTCGGCATTGCAATGCCAATAGCACGCCAATAGTATCTTTCCTCCCTATTTATGCAAGAAAGTTAACTCACCACGATATTAGTCGAAAATGTCAATAAAATTCAATTTTCCGGCAAGATTCTATCCAATTGCAATGCCTATAGCATGCCAACAGATTCTTTCCTCCTGATATATGGAAGCAAGGTAGCTCACCACCATATGAGTCGTAATTGTCAATAAAGTTGTTATTTCCAGCCAGATTCTTCGGCATTGCAATGCCAATAGCACGCCAATGGAATCTTTCCGCCTTATTTACGCAAGAAAGATAGCTCACCACGATATTAGTTTAAAATGTCGATAAAATCGGAACTACCAGGCACATTACATATAATTGCAATCGTTATAGCACGCCAAAAGGATCTTTCCTCCATTCTTATGCAAGGAAGCTTGCTCTCCACGATATAAGCCGAAAATGAC
>NW_016995661.1:0-334 GCF_001483705.2 Eufriesea mexicana | reverse complement strand
TAACTCAACCTAACATAACGAGACCACTATTGCTGGCCCCCACTGAGGCAAGCAGAATGTACTTGAGCACAGTGGAGCTAAGAAATCCAACGCATTGCTGTGATTAGCAGAAATGCCGTAGATATCCTAACCTAACCTGCACCCAACATAACCTAACCGAACGTCGCATAACCCAATATGACGTCTGCGGCCACTCCTGGCAATCCCAGAGCAAAGCAGAATGTAGTAGAGCACAGTAGATCACAAGAATCCACCGAACGGCTGTTCCAAACACAAAAGTCAATGTAGCCTGTCCTAACCTAGCCAAACGTGACATATCCATACGTAACCTGAC
>NW_016995660.1:0-625 GCF_001483705.2 Eufriesea mexicana | reverse complement strand
TTACTATAGGTTTGCTATGACTTTTGTGGTGTGCACCGTTATTCTGTGGCTTCCTACGCCCTATATTGCTCTACTATACTCTGATCGTATGTGGGGAGGCCAGAAATAGAGGTCTCGCCACGTAAGGTTTAGTTAGGCTACGTTTGGTTAGGTTATGTTAGTCAGGGTTAGGTTTTCTGGGTTAGGTTTGGGTATCCTCGTCTTACGAGGCATACACTGTTTTTCGGTGGATTTCTGCGCTCTACTGTGTTATGGTATGTTCTAGTTGGCTCTGTGGAGGCCAGTAATAGTGTTCCCGTCACGTTAAGGTGAAATCTATTGGGTATGGTTATGCTACTTTGGATATGTTAGGATAGGATAGCATTAAGTTCTGCGCAACACACCGTTGTACGGTGGATTTCTGCGCTACACATTGCTGTAATATGTTCTGTTTATCTCTTGGCAGGCCAGCTATTGTAGTCTCGGCACCTTATTTTGAATTATGCTACGGACGGTAATGTGAGGTTAGGACAGGTTAGGTTTGGATATCTTCCACTTATGTGACGTACACAGCAATACGATATATCGCTGCGCTCTACTGTTCTCTAGTATATTCTGCTTGTCTCTGGGGAGGCAAGCAATTGTG
>NW_016995659.1:0-958 GCF_001483705.2 Eufriesea mexicana | reverse complement strand
CTTGCCAGAGAATAAGTCTTTTCAAAATCTATAAGCTGTCTTAGCTTGGAGATTAGTTGGCCTATCGCCTTCAATCCAATAGCAAGTAAAGCCACCTACTTGCCAGAGAATAGGTCTATTCAAAATCTATAATCTGTCTTAGCTTGGTGATTAGGTCGCCTAACGCCTTATATCCAATGGCAAGTAAAGCCATCTACTTGCCAGAGAATAGGTTTATTCAAAATTTATAATCTGTTATAGCTTGGTGAATAGGTCGCCCAACGCCTTCAATCCAATGCCAAGTACAGCCATCTTCTCGCCAGAGAATAGGTCTATTGAAAGTCTATAGTCCATTATGGCTTGGTGAATACATCGCCTAGAGCCATCAATCCAATGGCAAGTACAGCCACCTACTTGCCAGAGAATAGGTCTATTCAAAATGTATAACCTGCTATAGCTTGGTGAATAGATGGCCTTGCGCATTCAAACCGATGGCAAGTACTGCCATCTGCTTGCCAGAGAATTGGTCTACACATAATCTATGATCTGCTATAGCTTGGTGAATAATTCGCCTAACGCCTTCAATACAATGGCAAGTACAGCCATCTACTTGCCGGAGAATAGGTCTGCTCAAAATCTGTAACCTGTTATAGCTAGGTGAATAGATCGCCCAACGCATTCAATCCAATGGCAAGTGCAGACATCTGCTTGCCAGAAACTAGGTCTATTCAAAATCTATAACCTCTTATAGCTTGGAGAATAGATCGCATAACGCCTTCAATGCAATGGCAAGTAGAGCCATCTACTTGCCAGAGGATAGGTCTTTTCAAAATCTATAACCTGTTACACATTGGTGAAAAGATCGCCCAGCGCCTTCAATCCAACGGAAAGTACTGCCACCTATTTGCCAGAGAAGAAGTCTATTCAAAATATGTAAGCTGTCATAGCTTGGCGATTAGGTCGCCTAACGTATTCAATC
>NW_016995658.1:0-664 GCF_001483705.2 Eufriesea mexicana | reverse complement strand
CTTCGGCCTTTCTGCTACACAGCGCGGTTCTATTGATTTCTGAGTACTTCTATCCTCTACTACGTCCTGCATAGCAATGGGGAAGCTAGCACTAGTGGTCGCGGCATGTTATGTACAGATATGTCACATTTGGTTAGTCTAGGTTGGTATGTGTTATTTTTGGATGCTTTTGATCTTTCAGCTATGCACTGCGATACTATTGATCTCTGCGCTCTCGTTTAATACTTTCTTCTCTGCTCCGGGGTACAGCGATAGTGGTCGCAGCAAGAAATGTTGGGTTAGGCTACACTTGGCTACTTTACGTTTGGGTAATTTGCGATAGTGTTGCATTGACCTTCTAGCCATAAACTGTTATTAGCTCGATTTCTGCGCTCTGCCCTGCTCTACCAGTTTCTGCTTGTCCATGGGTGGAACAGCAATAGCGGCCGGAGCACGTTATGCTGTGCTAGCTTACGATTGCTTATGTCACGATTGGTTAGGTTAGGAGATGTTAGCTTCGAATTTTGTGCAGTGCGCTGCTATTCGGTGGATTTCTGCTCCCAACTTTGCTCTAATATGTTCAACTTGGCCCTGGCGTTGCCAGATGCGGTGGTCTCGCAAGGTGGGTAGAGTTATATTACGTTCGCATAGGTTATGTTAGGTGTAGTTCGGTTAGGATAGGTAT
>NW_016995657.1:270-583 GCF_001483705.2 Eufriesea mexicana | reverse complement strand
TGGATCGGTGGATGTATAGTTGGATGGATGTATGGAAGGATGTATGTACGGATGGATGGATGTGTGGATGTATGGATGTATGGATCTATGGATGTGTGTGTGGATGAATGGTTGGGCGGATGGATGGAAGAATGAATGAATGGATGCGTGGATGAACGGATGCGTGGATACGTGGATGGGTGTATGGAAGAATGGATAGATGGATGGATGTATGGATGCATGGATGAACAGATGGATGGATGTATGGATGTATGTATGGATGTTTGTATGGTTGTATGTATGGATGTATGCATGGATGTAAGTATGGATGTAT
>NW_016995657.1:0-225 GCF_001483705.2 Eufriesea mexicana | reverse complement strand
GTATGTATGGATGTATGTACGGATGTATGTATGGATGTATGTTTGGTTGAATGTATGGGTGCATGTATGGGTGTATGTATTGATGTATGTATGGTGGTATGGATGGCTGGATGAATGGGTTTTTGGATTGATGTAGGGATGGATGGATGTACTGTAGGATGGATGTATGGATGGAATGATGTATGGATGGATGGCTTTATGGATGAATGGATGGATGGATGGATT
>NW_016995656.1:0-1007 GCF_001483705.2 Eufriesea mexicana | reverse complement strand
AGGTTATTCGATAGACAAAGAAGAGTTCAAACATAGCACACAGAACATCCAATCGGTTTTGGACTATCCTGTTCCTCGTAACGCCAAGAAAGTGCACAGGGTTCATAAGGTTTGCAGGCTATTTTAGCCGATTTATAAAAGATTTGTTGGTTTGCGCGTAACCTCTATACGACCTCCTAAAAAAGGATACGCCGTTTTGTTTCGAACGAAAGGAACATTTTGCGTTTAAGAACTTATAAGCCAAAAACCATAAGACTGGATCCTAGCGGTCTATGACCCCTGCCTCAAAACCGAACTCCCCTATGACGCAAGTAGCAGTGGATTCGAAGGAATACCGTTGCAAAAATAACCCAGTAATCGACTGAGACCAAAGTTTTATTTTTTGATTGCAATAGCTTCCGTCTTACGCTCAGAAAACAAAGTGCAAATTTGATAGAATGCCAGGGCGATAGATTCTTGATCAGTTGGTATGAACGATGAGTGAGTAATAGCGGGTAACAGTATAACGCGGGCAGCCTGGTAACAATGAATGAATGGAAGAGAGAGTGTGGTATGAGTGAGAGATGTACAAGTGTGAAAAGATAGAAGCATGCGATTCGGCAAAAAAACCAAACCAAAGGCAATTCAAACATTATTTTGTACTACAGTAAAACATCGATTTTTTTCTCTCGTCAATGTTATGTCGATATTTTAATTAAAAGCATATCACAAGTTTCTTATTGAGTGAATGGCCCGCTCGAATTAAAGCGGGAATAAACTCATTTTTTCGGCAATAGACGCGTTCACGAAATTCATTGAATTCTACCCTTGCAAGACGACCACGGCAGACGAAGTAATGAAACACCTACAAGAATATTTTTGGGATTGCAGCAAACCGCATCGAATCATTGGCGATAAGGAAACTTCGTCTAAGTTCCATGCGTTTAAACAATTTCTAAAAGGCAGTACTAGTACGCATGTACTGGTCACAGTCCGGACACAATGAGCGAACAGCCAAATTGAAATAA
>NW_016995655.1:2995-3667 GCF_001483705.2 Eufriesea mexicana | reverse complement strand
AGTTTGGTTGTGATGCCTTTGACTTCTGTGCTACACACTGCTATTCGGGGGATTTCTGCGCTCTTCGCGACTCTATTATACTCTACTCGACTCTGGGGATACTAACAATGGCTGTCGTGGTACGATAGGTTCATTTACATGGCGTACGGCGAGGTTAGGTTAGGTTAGGTTTGGTTACGACGTCTTTGACTTTTCTCCTTTACACTGCTCTTCGTTGGATTTCTGCGCTCTACTCTGTTCTAGTATATTCTGCTTGGCTGTGGGGAGGCCATCAGTAGTGGTCGCGACAAGTTGTGCAGAGATGTGTTACGTTTGGCATGGTTGGGATAGAGTTGCTACAACTTTTGTGCTATTCACTGCTATTCGGCGGCTTTCTGCCCCCTTCGCTACTCTACTATTCTCTACTCGACTCTGGGCAGGCCAGCACTGGCGGTCGTGGCAAGATAGGTTGAGATATGTTACGTATGCCTATGTTAGGATGGGTTAGGCTAGGTTGTGATGGCTTCGGCTTTTGCGCTGCACACAGCTGTTCGGTGGATTTCTGCGCTCTACTGAGCACTAATATGTTCTGCTTGGCTCCGGGGAGTGCAGCAATATAGGTCTCGGCTCGTTAGGTTTGGCTATTCTACGTCCGGTTAGGCTAGGTTGGGTATGGTTTGGACAGGGTTTCTT
>NW_016995655.1:0-825 GCF_001483705.2 Eufriesea mexicana | reverse complement strand
CTTGGTATCGTTAGGTTTGGTTAAGTTTGGTTGTGATGCCTTTGACTTCTGTGCTACACACTGCTATTCGGGGGATTTCTGCGCTCTTCGCGACTCTATTATACTCTACTCGACTCTGGGGATACTAACAATGGCTGTCGTGGTACGATAGGTTCATTTACATGGCGTACGGCGAGGTTAGGTTAGGTTAGGTTTGGTTACGACGTCTTTGACTTTTGTCCTTTACACTGCTCTTCGTTGGATTTCTGCGCTCTACTCTGTTCTAGTATATTCTGCTTGGCTGTGGGGAGGCCATCAGTAGTGGTCGCGACAAGTTGTGCAGAGATGTGTTACGTTTGGCATGGTTGGGATAGAGTTGCTACAACTTTTGTGCTATTCACTGCTATTCGGCGGCTTTCTGCCCCCTTCGCTACTCTACTATTCTCTACTCGACTCTGGGCAGGCCAGCACTGGCGGTCGTGGCAAGATAGGTTGAGATATGTTACGTATGCCTATGTTAGGATGGGTTAGGCTAGGTTGTGATGGCTTCGGCTTTTGCGCTGCACACAGCTGTTCGGTGGATTTCTGCGCTCTACTGAGCACTAATATGTTCTGCTTGGCTCCGGGGAGTGCAGCAATATAGGTCTCGGCTCGTTAGGTTTGGCTATTCTACGTCCGGTTAGGCTAGGTTGGGTATGGTTTGGACAGGGTTTCTTCGACTTTTGTGCTGTACGCTGACATAGGTTCCATTTCTGCCCTGTACTGTGATCCAGCAATCTCTGCTTGTCTATGGGGAGGCCAGAAATAGTGGCCGCGGCACCTTAGCCTGAATTAGATTGCGTATGT
>NW_016995654.1:0-567 GCF_001483705.2 Eufriesea mexicana | reverse complement strand
TATGTTTGTTAGGATGGCTCTGACTTTTGTGTTATACACTACTATTCGGTGTATGTGGGCGCTCTGCTGTGCTCTGGTATATCCTGCTTGCCTTTGTGGAGTCCAACAACTGTCGTTTCTGAACGTTAGAACGGGATTGGTTACGATTGGATAGGCCAGGTTTGGTTTTTAAGGCATCTCCGACTTTTGTTATATACATTACTATTTGGTGGCTTTCTGCGACCTACTGTTCTCTACTATACTCTGCTCGACACTGGGGAGACCAGCATTAGTGGTCATTGCACGATAGGTTGCGTCCGGATACGTTTGGTAATGCTATGGTTTGTTAGGTTAGGGCACTGTAGTTACGACTTTTATGCTATACTCCGCTATTCGGTGGATTTCTACTCTCTGCATTGCTCTAGAACACTCTGCTCAACTCCGGGGAGTCCAGTAATGGTATTCTGGGCACGTTATGTTAATGTGTGTTACGCTTGGCTTGGTTAAGTTTGGAGAGATTATGTCAGGATGTCTTTGATTTCTGTGCCACACACTGCAACGCGGTGAATTACTGCGCTCTGCTGTGCT
>NW_016995653.1:0-590 GCF_001483705.2 Eufriesea mexicana | reverse complement strand
GAACATATGCTGACGTAGCTTGACGTACCCAAGACACCCAAACGTGGTGTAACCGATTATAACTTGACGAGACCATTATTGCTGGCCTCCCAGATCCAGGAAGAGAATACAAGAGAACATTAGTGCGCAGAAATTCATCGAATAGCAGCGAATTGCAAAAAAGTAAAGTCAAAGTAGCATCTCCTGACCTAGCAGAACCTAACATATCCAAACGTGACAAATCTCAATTCACCTTGACGAGACCACTACTGATGGCCTCCACAAAGACAAGCAGAGTGTACTAGGGCACAGTAGAACGCCGAAAGCCGCCGCATTGCAGTGAAAAGCACAAAAGCCGAAGATAACCTATCCTAATATTTCCCATCCTAACCTAAGTGAACGTAGCTTGTCTCAACATAACACGCCCAGACCACCATTGCTGAACTCCCCAGAGCCAAGCACAGCATATTAGAGCACAGTATAGCGCACAATCTCACCGAGTAGCAGTCCATAGCACGAAAATTTATGCTACCTTCTCCTACCCCAAGCAGACGCAACATAACCAAACGTAGCCTAAATAAACTAACCTGCCGCGACCCCTATTACTGGCC
>NW_016995652.1:0-1118 GCF_001483705.2 Eufriesea mexicana | reverse complement strand
TAAAAATGTATTTTCCAGCCAGATTCTATAGCATTGCAACGGCTATAGCACGCCTGTAGAATCTTTCCCCCATGCATATGCAAGAAAGTAAGGTCACCACGATAGTAGTCGCCAAAGTCAATACAATTGAATTCTCATGCCAGTTGCCAGATTCTATAGCATTGCCACTTCTATAGCGCGCCAATTGTATATTTCATCCTTATTTAAGCAAGAAAGTAAGTTCACTACGATATTATTCGAAAATGTCAATAAGAATGAATTTTGCAAGCAGATTCTACAGCAGTGCAGTGGCTATATTACACCAATGGTATCTTTCCACCATATTTATGCAAGAAAGATAGGTCACCACGATATGAGCCGAAAATGTCAATAAAAAACTATTTTCCAGGCAGATTGTACAGCATTGCAATGGCTACAGCACGCCAGTGGTATCTTTCTTCCCTATATATGCAAGAAAGTCCGGTCACCACGATACTAGTCGAAGATGTCAGTGAAATTGCATTTTCCAGCCAGATTCTATAGCATTGCCATGGCTATAGCACGCCAATAGTATATTTAATCTTTATTTATGCAAGAAAGTTGGTTCACCACGATATTAGTCGAAAATGTCAATAAAATTGTATTTTCCAGCCAGATTCTATAGCATTACCATGGCTATAGCACGCCAGTAGAATCCTTCCACCGTATATACGCAAGAAAGTCAGGTTACCGCGATATTAGTTGAAAACGACAATAAGATTGTATTTTCCAGACAGATTCCATAGCATTGCCACTTCGATAGCAAGCCAATAGTGTATTTCATACTTATTTATGCAAGAAAGTTAGGTCACCACGATATTAGTCGAAAATGTCAACAAGAATGAATTTTGCGAGCAGATTCTGTAGCATTGCAATGGATATAGCACGCCAGTAGAATCATTCCTCCTTATATATGCAAGAAAGTTAGGTCACCACGATATGAGTCGAAAATGTCAATCAGATTGAATTTAGCAGCCAGATTCAGTAGCATTACTATGGCTATAGCACGCCAATAGAATATTTCATCCTTGTTTACACAAGAAAGTCTTTTCACCACGATATTAGTAGAAAATGGCAATAAAAATGTATTTTCCAGCCAG
>NW_016995651.1:0-520 GCF_001483705.2 Eufriesea mexicana | reverse complement strand
CACTGATGACTTAAATTCGAAAGCTACTCTAGAATGATCCATGTATACTACTGTTATGGCTTGAGATACTTACAGTTGGCAGTGTGGCAGCAGGTACATATTTCAGCAGAGGACTGGAGACGCTGTACTAATGTGTGTAGTAACGATTTAGATTTAATGGCAATTCTAAAATGATAATAGTCGGATCCGCCATCCCTCGAAACATAAACAGCTGAACACACGGTACTGTGTGCAACCGTCATCACAGTGTTGTAGACATTGAGGAACATTGTTCACTAATAGTGTAAATTTGAAAGTAATTCTCGAATAAACTGTTTATTGGACGGTTATAACCAGAGATATTCAAAATTAGCTGGAAGGTACATATTACATACACCAATATAGAACTATAGCCGCCTGATTAAGCAGCTCTATGACGATATAGCTCCAACAACAATTCTATAATTGCAAAATACATGACCACTATCCTTCGAGATATTATCAATTGCCAGGAGAGTACTCAGCGCTTGCATCTTCACAG
>NW_016995650.1:0-2480 GCF_001483705.2 Eufriesea mexicana | reverse complement strand
GTGCGATATTGGTTGATGTACCAAGTACCGTACTCTCAGTTGTAAATATCACAACAGGCGTTCTATACATATGCTGTTCTACAATTTCTTTGCAAATTTCGTCATCAGTGGGTAAAGTAATCCGACGGCTGCGGTACTGGGATGATGGCTCTACTCAGTACCGTGTTGTCGACTGTCCATTTATCGAAGGTTGGTGAGTCCTTCCTTTCTCATACTAGAAGTGCAGTAGAATTTAAGTCATCAGTGAGCAAAGTAATTCAACGGCAGCAGTACAGTGACGATGGCCGTACTCGGTATTGTCTTTCCAGTTGCTAATGTCTTGAGGGATAATGGATTTGTATTAGCCGCTCTAGAATTGCCATACAATAAAGATGGCCACTGAGCAGAATAATCCAGCATATGCAGTATTCTGTTTGTGGGTGTAATAGGTAGCCTAGTGCCAATAGTAAATATCCCTAATTATAACCGTGCTCTACACTGATTATTCTAGGATTGCTTTGGAATTTATATAATTAGTGAGCAGAGTATTCCAACTCGTTAAGTGGCGGCATAATGGCTGTACACAGTACTGTGTTTGCAATTGTCTGTGACTCGTGGCTCAACGTATTTGTGCTCTTTCATACTCGAATTGCTGGAGAATATTCATCGTCAGAGAACAGATTAGTCCAACGGCAACAGTGCTCAGTTGGTAGAAGCACCATGCATCGCAAAGGCAATTATAAACATCACTAGCAGTAGCCATTCTATACATAGGTCATTCTAGAATTTTGTTTACAATTTACGTCCTCCGTGAGCAAATTAATCCAACGGCTACGGTTCTCTGACGATGGCTGCACTCAGTTCTGTGTTGTCTAATGTCCACGTGTCGATGGATAATGGATCTGTCCCTTGTCATACTAGAATTGCTATATAATTTAAGTCAACAGTGAACAAAGTAATTCAACGGCAGCATTACCGTGATTATGTGTGTACTCTGTACTGTGTTGTCAATTGTTAGTATCTCGAGGGATAATGGAACTACACCTTATCATTCTGTAATTGTTATAGAAGCAAATTCATCACTAAACAGGTTATTCCAACGCAGACACTACTCTGTTGGTCGTTGTACTGAGCACCGTAATGTCAATTGCAAGTTTCTCGCGCAATGACTGACCTGTACATTGGTTATTCTACATATGGTTTGCATTCAAATCTCCAGTGGAGAGGTTAATACAGCCACAGCATGGTTCTGCTGATGGATATACTCAGAAATGTATTACCACATGTCATTCTCCCCAGCGACACTTGCTGCGTTCAATGATCACTCAATTATACCAGAAGAACTTAAATGAGCAGCGAACAGATAGATTATCATCAATGGCCATGGTATTGTGCAGATTTCTGTACCCGGTACTGTTTTGTCAATTGTTATCTTGTCAGACGACAATGGATCTGTTTCTTGACATTCTGGAATTGCTACGAAATTGAAATTATCAGGCAATAGATTTATCCACTTGCTATATCATTTTGCGGACGGCGACACTCTGTACTGTATTGTTTCTGTCAGTATATCTAGGGATGCTTTGTTCAGCCGTTTGTAATTCCGGAAGTGCTGTGGAACATAGTTAATCAGTGATTAGGTTAATACAATGGTTATAGAACTGTGTAGACAGCTACACTAGGCATTGCATTATCAGTTATCGGTATTTGAAGCGATTATTGGTCTATACATTAGAAATCCTAGAACTGCTATAGAATAGGAACCATCAGTACGTAGGTTAATCCAACGCCTGTAGTACTACGTTCATGCCTGTACGCAGTACTGGATGATGGAGTATTAATATCTCTAGCCATATTTCATACATTCACTAATCACTCTTTACTGCTATATAGTGCATCTAATCAGTGGGTCGATTAGCCCAGTGGCTATAGAAGGGTATCGATGGCTGCCGTTACTAATGTATTGTAAATTGTTAATGTCTTGAGCGACAATTGATGTGTATTTCGTCATTTTGGGACTGCGGTACAATATAAATCATCAGTGAGCGGATTATTCCAATGGCTGCATTTCTGCATCAGCGGCTATACTCAGTACCCTTTTGTCGATTGAATATATCTCTGGCGATAATTGATCTATACATTTACAATCCTAGAATCTCCGTAGAAATTACATAATGGATATAGCACGAGGTAGACGTATATACTCAGTACTGCGTTATCAATTGTGTATATATGATGCTAATATTGATGCATGGATTGATCATTAGAGAATTCCTATGCAGCCAAAATCATCAGCGAATAGATTATTGCGCTCGCTATATTACTGTGTAGATGGGCACACTCAGTACCTTTTTGCCGTTTATCTATGCCTCCGGCGACAATTTACCTATCAATTAATAACAACTGTATTGCTTTGGATATAAGGCGATCAGCATAAGTATTGCATCAATTCCAGTGGTACTGCGTTGATTTCTATACTCAGTAAATTATTGTAAATTGTT
>NW_016995649.1:0-920 GCF_001483705.2 Eufriesea mexicana | reverse complement strand
TATTGCTGGCCTTCCCAGAGCCAAGCAGAACATGTTAGCGTACAGTAGAAGGCAGAAATCCACGGAATAGCAGTGTGCGGCGCAAAAGGCAAGGCTACCGAGTCCTAACCTAACAAAGCGTAACACAAGCATACGTAACATATCTGAAACTAATGAAACTAGCGAGCTGAGAGCACCATTGCGGGCCCCCAGAGGAAAGCAGAATATACTTGAGAACAGTGGAGCGCAATAACCCGCCGCATTGCAGTATATAGCATAAAAGTCGAAGCAATCCTAACATAATATAACCAATCGTGACACATGCAAACGTAACCTCACTTATCCTAACGTGGCAAGATCACTATTGCTCGCCACTCCAGAGCCGGGCAGAGAGTAGAAGAGCAATGTAGTGCGCAGAAATCCTCCGAATAGCAGTGTATAGCACATGAGTCGAAGATATCCAAACCTTACCTGACCTAATCGTACCTAACCAAATGCAGCATAACCCAACATGACTTGCCGCGACAACCACTCCTGGCCTCCGCGGTGCAAAGCAGAATGTAGTAGAGCACAGTTGATCACAGATATCCACCGAACAGCAGTGTAAAGCACAAGAGTCAGTGCAGCATATCCTAACCTAGCCAAGCGTGACATGCCCAAGCGTAACGTAACTAAACCTAACCTGACAAGACGACCATTGCTCGCCTCTAGAGAGAAAAGAAGAATGACGCAGTGCACAGTATAGCGCAGAAATCCTCAGAATTGCAGGGAAAAGCGCAAAAGCCGCAGACAACCTGGAATGACCTGATCTAACGTATCCTAACCAAACGTAGGGGTGCTCAACAGATTGTGCTGCGACCTCCGACGCCGGAGACCACGGTGCCAAGCAAAATACGGTAGAGCACAGTAAATCACAGGAGCCCGACGTATAGTAGTGTATA
>NW_016995648.1:15172-71560 GCF_001483705.2 Eufriesea mexicana | reverse complement strand
TTATGCTACCGTAACCAAACTTATCCCAACCCCACGTAACCGAACCTAACCTCACACGACATAACGTGCCGAGACCACTAATACTGGCCTTCCCGGAGCCAAGCTGCAGATATTTGTGCAATGTATGGCGCAGAAATCCACTTAATAACAGGCTATAGGGCAAAAGTCGAAGCAATCCTCTCCAAACCGAACCAACCGTAGCATGAACAAGCGAAACGTTACTCATACTAGCGTGCCGCAACCACTATTGCTGGCCACCACAGAGCCGAGCAGAGCACACTAGACGGGAGTAGAACGCAGAGATCCATATGATCGCAGTGTATATCACAAATGACAAGGCTTGCCAAGCCGAACCCATTCCGGGAAACATAACCGAACATAGCCCACCTCCGCATAGCGTGCCGAGACCGCTATTGCTGCACACCCCAGGGCCAAGCGGGTCATAAAGGAGCACTGTGGAACGCAGAAATCAGCCGAATAGCAGTGTACAGCACAAGAGTCAAAGATATCCGATACTAGCCTGGCCTAACCTTACCTACCCAGACGGAGCACGACTCAACCTAACTTACCGCGACCACTATTCCTGGCGTCCCCGTAAACGAGCAGAGAGTGTAATCGCACAGTAGTGCGCAGTAGTACATACAATAGCAGTGCGCAGCCCAAAGGTCAAAGAAACCCTAACCTAACCAATCGTAACGCTACCAAACGTAACCAAACTAAGCCTAACATACCGCCACCACTATTGCTGTCCTCGCCACATAGCGTGTTGCGACCGCTAATCCTGAACTGCCCAGGGCCAAGAAGATGGTTGTAGATCACAGTAGAGCGCCGACATACACCGAATAACAGTGTGTATCCCGAACGACAGGGCCACGCTCACCGAACTTGGCATAACCTGTATTGACCGAACGTAACTGAAATCAACCCAACGTGCCGAGAAATTTTTTGCTGGCCTCTGCGGAGACGAGCAGAAAATATTAGAGTAGGATGGGGCGCAGAAATTAATAGAATCGCAGGGTACAACAGAAAAGTCAAAGCCATCCGAACCTAACCAATACTAATATAACAAAACGAAACGTAGCCTAAGAAAATATGACTTGCCGCGACCACTATTGCTGGATACCCCAGGGCGAAGCAGAGTACACTAGCGCACAGCAGAACGCAGAAATCCACCGTATACCGGTGTATAGTACGAAAGTCAAAGCTACGCTTACAGAAACTAACGTAACCTCACGTAAGAGAACGTAACATATGTAAACCTAAATTGCCGAGACCACTGTTGCTGGCATCCCCAGAGCCAAGCGGTTCATATTAGTGCAATGTATAGCGCAAAAATCCAACGAATACGGGGTATAGCACAAAAGTTATAGTCGTCCTTGCCAACCCTGTGCGAACGTAACAATGCCAATCGTATCCTAACTCAGCATAACGTCCCTAAACCAGTATTGCTGACAACCTTAGAGCGAAACAGGTTACACTGGAGCAAAGTAGAGCGCAGAAGTCCGCCGCAATGCAGGGTAGAGCACAGAGGTAGAAGATATCCAAACCTAGCATGACCTAACCAAACCTAACCAAACGTTATATATCTCAACTTAACGTGCCCGGACCACTATTCCTGACCTCCACAGTGCAAAGCAAGCCGTAGTGGAGCACAGTAGAGCGCATAATACCGCCGAATAGCAGTGTACGGTGGAAAAGTCAAAGCTGTCCCATTCAAATATTGCCAAACCTAGCTTAACCGAACGAAACGCAGCTCAACCTGACTGGCGGCGACCACTATTCCTGGCGTCTCAAGACACAAGCAGAGTGCGGTAGCGCATAGTAGAGAGCAGGAGTCCATAAGATGGCAGCGCGTAGCACAGATGTCGAAGATATCCTAACCTAACGCAACATAACCAAACCTAACCATACGTATTCTAACCGAACACAACATGCTGCTGCCACTATTGCCGCACTCATGACTGTCGGGCAGATTATAGTGGAGCAATGTAGAGTGCGCGAATCTACCGAAGAGCAGTGCATGGCACATAAGTCAAAGATGTCCTATTCTAACCTATCCAAACGTAACATAACCAATCGTGCCCTTACCCAGCCTAACGTGCCGAGACCACTACTGCTGGCATCCCCAGGGCCAAGCAGAACATACTAGAGTACAGTTTATCGCAGAAATCCACCGTACAACAGTGTATACTACGTAAGTCGAAGCTATCCGAATCCAACCCAAACTAACGTAACCCAACCAAACGTAGCATAACTCAACCTAACGTGTCGAAACTACCATTACTGGCCTCCACAGAGCCAAGCGAAGAATTGTAGAGCAATGTAGTACGCTGAAATCGACCGGAAAGCAGTGTATAGCATAAAGGTCAAAGTTATCCTTTCTTAACCTAACCAAACGTAACGTAACCAAACGTAACATGACTCACCCTAACCCGCCGAGGCCACTGTTACTGCCCTCCCCAGTGCCATGCAGATCATAGTAGGGCAGTGTATCGCGCATAAATACACCGAAAAGCAGTTCATGTAACGAAAGGCTATGTTATCCACACCTAACCTAGATTAACATACCACAACCGAACGTAGGATAACACAAACTAGCGTGCCGGGACCACTATTACTGGCTTCCAAAGAGTCCAACAGAGTACATTAGAGCAATGTGGAGCGTAGGAATCCACCGAATAGCGGTGTATAGCGCAAAGGTCTATGCTATCCTCTCCTAACCTATCCAAGCGTAACATAGCAAACGAAACTACCCACCGTATCGCACCGCGTCCACTATTGCTGGCATCCCCAGTGTCGAACAGATTACAGCTGAGCACAGTAGAGCGCAGATATCCACCGAATAGCAGTGCACAGCTCAAAAGTCAAATCTACCGTTGCATAACATAGCCAAATGTGACATAACCAGCCGTAACATGACACAAACTAACGTGCCTAGACCACTGTTACTGAGATCCCCAGAGCAAAGCAGAAATTATTAGAGCACCGCAGATCGCAGAAATACACCGGATGGCAGTGTACAGCTCAACAGTTAAAGCCCAAGTTTCATAGCCTAACAAATAGTAACAGTGCCAATTGTAACATAACCCAAAATAACGTGCCTCGACCACCATTTCTGGGCGCCGCAGATTCGAGTACAGCGCAGTGGAGGACAGTAGAGCTCAAAATTCCACCTAATAACAGTTTACAGCACGAAAGTCAAAGCTCTCCGGGCCTGAAGCAACGTAACCTAACCCAAACGAAGGTATCCTAACACAGCCTAACATGCCGCGGCCACTATTGCTGGCATCCAGTTCGTCGAGCAAAGTCTAGTAGATCCTTGTAGAGCATAGAAATGCATCGAAGTGCGGTGTATAGCACAAAAGTCTAGGCTATCCTATCACAACCACTCCAAGCGTAGCATGAACAAACGTAACATGGCTCAACCTAACGTGCATAGAACACCATTGCTGACCACCGAAGTGCAAAGCATGCCGTGATGTAGCACAGCAGATCGCAGGAACCCACCGAATAGCAGTTTACATCACAAAGGTCAAAGAAGCTCTGACAAATCCTTCATAACCTAACATAACAAAACGTAACCTGACACAAACTAGCGTGCGCAGAGCACAACTACTGGCCATCCCAGAGACAGGCAGAACATATTAGAGCACATTAGAGCAGAAAAGTCCACCGAATAGCAGCGTATGGCACAGAAGTCTAAGCTACTCTCTCCTAACATAACCAGACGTTTCATAAGCAAACGTAGCCTATTCCATACTAAGGCGCGAAGACCACTATTGCTGGCCTCGCCGGAGGCAAGCAGAAAAAGTTAGAACTTCGTACAGCGCAGAAATCCGCCGATAGCAGTGCATAGCACAAAAGACTATACTATACTATCCTACCATCACCAAATGTAACATAACCAAACGTAGCATAACTCATCCTAGCATGCCGAGAACGGTACTGCTGGCCTCTACAGGACCACGCAAAATATAATAGAGCCCAGCAGAGCACAGAAATCCGCCGCACTGCAGTGTAGAGCACAAAAGTCATACTTTCCCTGACATGACGTGTCTTAACCAAACCTACCCAAACGTAGAGTAACACAACATAACGTGACGAGAACAGTATTGCTGGCCTCCTCAGAGCAAACCAGAATGCAGTAGAACGCAGTAGGACACAGAAATCGACTGAATGGCATTGTAAGGCACAAAAGTGAGTGTAGCCTATCCTAACCTAGTCAAACGTAACATACACAAACGTAACCTAGCTCAGCCTAACATGACGAGATCTATATTGCTGATATCCACGGAGACATGCACAAGGTACTAGAGTACAGTATTGCGCAGAAATCCACCACATTTCCGTGGATAGCACAAAAGACGAGGGCATACTATCCTAACCTGACCTAACCTAAACATACGGAGGGCAGCATAACTCAACATAACGTGCCGCGACCACTGCTGCAGTCGTCCTCAAAACCAAGGCGAAAATATTAGAACACAGCAGATAACCAGAAACCACCACATAAGAGTGTATGGTACGAAAGTCAAAGCTATCCTGACCAACCTTATCCTAACCTAATGATGCCATACGTAACCTAACTCAAACTAAAGTGCCACGAATACTACTGCTCGACTCTCCAGAGTCGAGCGGAGTATAGTAGAGCAATGTAGGGCGTGGAAATGCTACGAATGGCAGTGTATACCGCAAAAGACAAGAAACCCTAACCGAACAATCCTAACCTTTCCCAACGATACATGACCTAAATCAACCTATTGTGCCGAGACAACTATGACAGGCCACCTCAGAGCCAAGCAGAGCATATTAGAACACACTACAACGCACAAGTCTTCTGAATAACAGTGTATAGCATAAAAGTCACAGTAGCCTGTCCTAACCTAGTCAAACATAACATAACCAAACGTAATCTAACACGACCTAACATGACGAAACCGCTATTGTTGTCCGCCCGGAGCCAAGCAGAAGATACTAGAGCACACGAGATAGCAGAATTCCACCGAATAGCAGTGTGCAGCACAAAAGTGAAAGCAATCCTATTCTGGTATATACAAACTTAACATAACAAAACGTTAAATACCTAAACATAACGTAATGCGAGCAATATAGCTAGACTCGCCAGAGTCGAGCAGAACATATTAGAGGACAGCAGAGCCCATAAATAAGTAGATCCGCAGTGTATGGCACAAAGGTCATATCTATCCAAGCCTAACCCAACTAAAATATCCTAACTAAACGTAGCCTGCCTCAACATGACCCGCGTGACCACTTTTGGTGGCCTCCCCAGGGCCAAGCAGCATATAGTAGAGTACAGCCTAGCGCAAAAATCCACCGTACAACAGTTTACAGCACGAAAGCCGAAGCTATCCTTACCTATCGCAACATAACCTAAACCAACCAAATGTACCCTAACTCAGCCTAAGGTGCCGCGACCGTCATTAATCGTAATCACAGAGTCGTGCAGGGTATAATAGAGCAGTGTAGAGCCCAGAAATCCACCGAATAGCAGTGTATAGCACGAAAGTCGAGGATATCCTAGGCTATCCTGGCCTAACCTAAGCTAACCGTACGTGACATACCGCAACATAACGTGCAGCAACCACTGCAGCTGGCATCCCCGGAGGAAAGCAGAATACAGCAGTGCACTGTAGATCACTGGAATTCACCGAATAGCAGTGTATGGCATAAACGTCTAAACTACCCTGTAAGAACCTCACCAAACGTAGGACAACCATACGTATCGCAACTCAACCTAACGTGCCGAGACCGCACTTTCTTGCCACCATGGCGCCAAGCAGAAAATATTAGAGCGCAGTGGAGCGCATACACCCACGGCATAGCAGTGCATAGCACATAAGTGAAACACATCATGATCTAAGCTGACCTAACCTAACCGATCCAAACGTAGTGTAATATAACATAGCGTGACGAAACTACTATTCCCTGCCACCGCGGAGCCAAGCAGAAAGTAATTGAGCACAGTAGATGTCAGAACTCCACCGAATAGGAATGTATGGCATAAAAGTCTAAGCTACTCTCTCCTAACATAACTGACGTGTCATATGCAACCGCAGCCTAACTCAACCTAACGCGCTCAGGCCACAACTGCTGGATTTTCTGGAGCCAAGCAAAATATACTTCAGTACAGTAGAGCGCAGAAATCCTCCGCAATGCAGTGTAAAGCAAAAAAGTGGAAGACACACTAAGCTAACCAGACCAAACCTGACCTGTCCGAACTTACTGTAACTCAACATAACGTGACGAAACAAATGTTCCTGGACTCCCCATAGCAAAGCGGAACATATACGAGCACAGTAGAATGCAGAAATCCAACGAATAGCAGTGTACAACACAAAAGTCATAGTAGCATATCCTAACGAAGCCAAACGTAACATATCCAAACGCAACGAAACTCAACCTAACATGACGAGACAATTATTGTTGGCCTGCACAGAGACAAGCAGAATGTACTAGAGTAGGGTAGAGCGCAGAAATTCACCGCAATTCTGTGAATAGCACAAGAGTCGAAGATATACAGACCTAACGAAGCAAAACCCATTCTAACCAATCGTAACCGAACTAAACCTAACGTGCCGAGACCGCTATTGCTGGCCTGCCAAGAGCCAAGCAAAAAGTACTAGAGAACATTAGAACGCGGAAATCCGCAGATAGGAGTAAATAGCACAAAATTCTGGGCTATCCTATCCTAACCCCACCAAACACAGCATAACCGAGCGCAGCATAGCTCAACCCAACATGCCGAGAACCATATTGCTGTCTTCTTCAGGGCCAAGCGGAATATACTAGAGCACAGCAGAGCGCAAAAATCCCCCGCATTGCAGTGAATAGCACAACAGCCGTAGATATCCTAACATAACTTTAACTCACCTAACTCAAACGAACGTTGCATAGCTGAAAGTAACGTGCAGCAACCGCTGCTCCTGGCCTCCCCGTAGCTAAGCAGAATGTAGTAGAGCGCAGCGGATCACAGAAGCCCAGCGACTAGCAGTGTATGTCACGAAAGTCAAAGCTGCAACAACCAAACATTGCCTAACCTAGGCTAACCAAACGAAAGCTAACCCAACATAGCTTGCCACGATATATATTGTTTGCTCCCCAGAATCGTGCAGAGTATAGTAGAGCATTGTAGACTTCAGATATCCGCCGGACAGCCGTGTACAGCACAAACGTCAAAGAAATCTAGCCAAGGATTCCGAACCCAACCAAACGAACCGATGCCTAACTAAACCAAACGTGCAGAGACCACCAATACTGTCCAGCCCAGAGATAAGCAGCACATATTATAGCACAGAAGATGGCAGAAGTACACTTAATAACAGTGAACGGCACAAAAGTCTAATCCATTCAATCCTAGCTTGGCAAAACGGAACACATGGAAACCTAGCATAACCCAACATAACGTGCCGTGGCCACTCTTGCTGGCCTGCCCAGAGCCATGCAGAATATACCAGAGCACAGTAGGGCGCATATATCCTTTGCACTGAAGTATATAGCACGAAAGTCTATCATACCCTCACTTAACCTGACCTAACCTAACATATACAAACGTAGAGTATCTCAACATAGCGTGACGAGACCAATGCTGCTGCCCTACGCGGAGCCAGGCAGAAATGTTATAGCACAGTAGAAAGCAGACGTCCGCCGAATAGAAGTGTATAGCACATAAGTCAAAGCAACCTTAGCCAAACCCAAGTAAACATAGCATGCCCGAATGTAACCTTGCTGAACACAATGTGCCGACTCCACTACTGCTGGTCAACCCAGGGCCATACAGTGTATATTAGAGCACAGTAGGTCGGACGAACACAGAGAATGGCAGTGTACAGCACAAAACTCGAAGCCATCCTAACCATACTAAACCAAACCAAACATAACCAAACGTAACCTGACACAACCTATCGTGGAGAGATCATAGTTGCTGGCTACTCCAATGCCATGCAGAACACATTAGAGGAGAGAGGAGCGCAGAAATCAATAGAATCGCAGTGAATATCCGAAGAGTCAAAGCTATCCAAGCGTAACACAAACCAACATATCATAACCAAACGTAGCCTGACTCAACATGACGTGCCGCGACCACTATTGCTGGTCTCGCCAGGGCCGACCAGAATGTAGTGGACGCCAGCAGCGCGCAGAAATCCACCTAACGACCGTTTACTCCACGAAGTCGGAGCTGCCCTAACATAACCCATAGTAGCACAACCAATCAAAACCTAGCCTAACGCAACATAACGTGCCGAGTTCACTAAAACTGGCCTCCCCAGAGGGGAGCAGAGTATAGTAGAAAAGTGCAGAGCGTAGTGTACCACTGAATAGCAGCGTAGCACTAAATTCAATGCTATCATTTCATAACCCAACCAAACGTTACGCAACCAAACGTAATATAACATATCCTAACGTGCCGAGACAAGTATTGCAGCCCAACCCGGAACCAAGCAGAACATACTAGAGGAGAGTAGGGCTCAGAATTCCATAGGATCACAGTGCGGGGCACAATAGCCGAACGACCCCATCCTAACGTAGCCAAACGTAACATAACAAAATATTGCCAAACCGAGCCTAACGTGCCGAGACCACTATTGCTTGCCCACCACTCCCTAGAGCTGAGCAGAATTTACTAGAGCGCAGTGGAGTGCTGCAATCCGCCGCCCGGGCGCGTATTGAACAAAAGTCAAAGATATCCTGATCTAACGTAGCCAAACGAAGCCTAACCGAAAGTTATGTGCCAAGACCACAATTGCTGGCCTCCCCTGAGCCAAGCAAAACATGTTAGGGCAGAGTAGAGCGCAGAAATCCACCGCATTGCAGTGTAGAGCGCGTATGTCGAAGATAACATGACCTAACATGACTTGAACTAACTTAACCGAACGTAGCATAACTCAAAATAACGGGCCGCGGCCGCTGCTAACGTGCTCCGCTGAGCCAACAGGAATACAGTAGAGCACAGTAGAACTCAAAAATCCACCGAATAACAGTGTACGACACGAAAGCCGGTGCTATCCTGACCAAACTTGACCTCACCTAATCTAACCAAGCGCAACCTATCTCAAGCTAACGTGCCGCGAACTCTAATGCTCGCCTCCACTGGATCGAGGGGAGTATTGTAGAGTGGCGTGGAGCGGAGAAATCCACCCAATATCTGTGTATAGCGCAGAAGTCAAAGCTATCCCATCCTTACATATGCAAACTTCACATAACCAAACGTAACATAACTCAACCTAACGTACCGCGGCCACTATTGCTGCCCCCCCATCGAGCAGAGCATACTAGAGGCCAGTAGACCGCCGGAATCCATAGAACCGCAGTGAATAGCACAAAAGTCGTAACTATCCGAACCTAACCCAAGCGAACGTAACGCAACGAAACGTAGCCGAACGCAAATTAACGTGCCGCGACCACTGTTCCTGGCCTCCCCAGGGCCATGCAGAATATAGTAGACCACAGTCGTGCGCAGATAACGTCTGACAACAGTGTATAGCACAAAAGTCTAAGCTATCCTCTCCGAACTTCACCAAACGTGAGGTATCCATACGTAGCATAACTTAACCTAACGTGCCGAGACCACAATGGCTGGCCTATCCATGGCCAAGCAGAATATACTACAGCACAGCATATCGCAGCAGTCCACAGCATTGCAGTGTATAGCACAAAGGTCGAACGTACCCTGACCTAACCTGGCCTAATGTAACATACCCGAACGTAGTGTAACTCAAAATAACGTGACTTGACCAATATAGCTGGCCTGCCCAGAGCCAAGCAGAACATGTTAGAGTATAGTAGAAAGGAGAATTCTAAAGAATAGTTGTGTATAGTACCAAAGTCGTGGCTATAGTATCCGAACCTTTCCAAACGTAACATGAGCATACGCAACATTACTAAACCTACAGTGCCGAGACCACTATCGCTGGCATTCCCAGAGCCAACAAGGGGATATTAGAACACTATAGAGCGCAGGAATCTGCGGACAGTTGTATATAACACAAAAGTTTAAGCTATCCTATCCCAACCCCACCAAACGTAACACTACCGAACGTAATCTGACTGAACCTAACATGGCGAAAACAAATTTGCCGGCCTCCACAGAGACAAGCAGGATGTACTGTAGCACAGCAGAGCGCAGAAATCAACCGCATTGCAGTGAATATCAAAGATGCGGTAGATATCCCAACTAAACCTGACCTAACCCAGCCAAACCAAACGCACATATCTCAACCTAACGTACAACGGCATCCGTTGCTCGCACCCCAGAAGTCGAGCAGAGTATAGTAGAGCAGTGTAGTGCGCAGAGATCCACCGAACGGCAGTGTATAGAAGAAAAGTCAAAGAAACCCTATCCGAATTTTCGTAGCCTAACCAATTGAAACGTTACCTAACTAGACGCAACGTACCGAGACCACGATTACTGGCCACCCCAGAGCCAAGCAGAGAATATTAGATCACACTATGTCACAGAAATCCACCGAACAGCGGTGTATAGCACTAAAGTCAAAGCTATGCTGACCAAACTGTGCCTAACTTAACCTAACCAAACGTAACCTAACTCGACCTGGCGCGTCGCGACCACTATTGCTCGCAGCGTCAGAGTGGAGCAGAGTATAGTAGAGCAATGTAGACCGGAGGAGACCAGCGAAAAGCAGTGTATAACGCAAAAGTCAAAGAAATCCTAACAGAACCGTCCCAGCATAACCTAACGAAACGTAACCTTACTCAACCTAACTTGCTGAGACTAGTATTGCTGGCCTCCCCAAGGCCAAGCAGAAAAAATTAGAACGCAGTAGAGCGCAAAAATCACCCGACGGCAGTTTATAGCACAAAAGACTGAACTATCGTATCCTATCCTCACGAAACGTAACATAACCAAACGCAGCACAACTCACCCTGACGTGCCGAGACTAGTCTTGTTGGTCACACCAGAGCCAAGCAGAGTATACTAGAGCACGGCAGAGAGCAGCAATCCGCCGCACTGCTGTATACAGCAGAAATTCAAACATGCCCTGACATAAGCTGTTCTCTCCTAACCTTCCCAAACGTAGCGTAACTAAACGCAACGTGGCGAGACCTATAATTCTGGCCATCCCAGTGCCAACCAAAGTATATTAGATCACATTAGGGCGCAGAAATCCATCAAACAGTAGTGAACAGCACAAAAGTCAAAGTAGCCTATCCTGACGTAGCCAAACGTAACATATCCAAACGTAGCCTAACCCAACATAACTTGACGAAACCACTATTTCTGGCCTCCACAGAAACGAGCAGAAAATATCAGAACACAGTTGACCGCAGAAATACATGGAAAGCTGTGTACAGCACGAAAGTCAGTACCATCCTATCCTAACCTCGCCAAACGTAACATAAGCGAACTTAGTATAGCTCAACCACCAATACTGGTCAGCACAGAGCCGTACAGGTATATCACAACACCGTAGAGGGCAAATTTCCACAGAATAGCTGTGCACGGCACAAATCTAATCCATTCCATCCTACCTTCACCAAACACAACATAAACTTACGTAACATTACTCAACTCATCGAGCTGATACCACTATTGCTGTCCTCCCCAGAGCCAAGCAGGATATACCAGAGCACTGTAGAGCGCAGAAATCCGTCGCATTGCACTTTATAGCACAAAGGTCGAATCAAACCTATCCTAACATAACCAATCGTAACTCAACCAAACGCAACTTACCGCAACATAACGTCCCGCGACCGCTATATCTGGCATCCCCAGAGCCAAGCAGAATATACTAGAGCACAGCAGAGCGCAAAATTCCACCGCATTGCAGTGTATAGCAGAAAAGTCATACATACCCTGACCTGACTTGGTCTGACCTAACCTGCGTAAACGTAGTGTAACACATTATTATGCGACGAGACAAAAATCACTCACCCCTCCAGTGCAAATCAGTACATATTGGAACACATTAGAGCGCAGAAATCCACCGAAATGCAGTGAATAACACAAAAGCCGAAGTAGCCCCTCCTAACCTAGCCAAACGAAACATATCCAAACTCAGCCTGGCTGAACCTAACGTACCGCGACCAGTACTGCTGGCATCCCCAGATTCGAGCAGAACATACTACAGCACAGCAGAACGCAGAAATCCACCACATTTTTGAGTATAGCACAAATGTCAAACATATCGTGACCTAACCTGGCCCTAACTAACCTAAGCAGACGTAGTGTAACCAAACTTAACATAATGAGACCACCATTACTGCCCTCCTCAGAGCCGAGAAGAATATACTTGAGCACAGTAGAGCGCAGAAATCTGCCGCGTTACAGTGTAAAGCAGAAAGATCGAAGACATGCTAACCAAACCAGACCTAACCTAGCTTAACCAAACGTAGCATAACGCAACGTGACGTGCCGAGCCTACTATTGCTGACACCCCAAGAGCAGAGAAGGATCGAGTAGAGCACAGGAGAACGCTGAAACCCACCGAATGGCAGACTATGCCAGGGAAGCGGAACCTATCGTAACCTTAACCATGCTAGCGCGATCGACCCGAACATGGCGTACCTCACACTAACCAGCCGAGACCACTAATGCTGGCGTTCCCAGGGCCAAGCAGAGCACATAAGAGCACAGCAGGGCGCAGAAATGCGCTGTGTTGCAGTTTACGGCACAGAAGTCAATGCAAACCTATCCTAACCTAGCCAAACGTAACATAACCAAGCGCAACACAGCTCAACCGACCAGCATTGCTGGCCCCGCTCAAAGTCAATCGGAGCTTATCAGAGGAGAGTATAGCACAGGAATCCATAGAATCGTAGTGTATAGCATAAAAAGGACAGCCATCCAACCCTAATCCATGCTAACGTAAGCAAGACACACGTAGCCTAACCCATCGTAACGTGCCGCAAACATTATTCCTTGCCTGCCAGGTCCAGGCAGAGTATAGTAGAGCCCAGTCGTGCTCACAAGTGCTCCGAATAACAGTCTACAGCACAAAAGTAAAAGATAGCCAATCCGAGCTTAACCAAACCTAACCGAACCAAACGTAGTGTAACTCGACATAGCGTGACGGGACCAATATTGCAGACCACCTCAGAGCCAAGCAGAGCATATTAGAGAACATTACATCGTAGGTATCCACTGAATAGTAGTGAATAGCGCAAAAGTCAGAGTAGCCTATCCTAACCTAGCCAAACGTAACATATCCGAACGTAGCCTAACACAATCCAAAATGACGAGACCACGATTGCTGGCCTCCACAGGGACAAGCAGAATGTACTAAAGCAGAGTAGAGCGCAGAAATCCACCGCATTGCAGTGAGTACCACAATGGCCGTAGGTACCCAAACATAACCTGGCCTAAACTAACCAAACCAAACGTAGCATAGCTAAACATGGCGAGCCGCGACCAGTGCTCCTGGCTTCCCCAATTCCAGACAGAATGTATTCGAGTACGGTAGATCACAGAAATCAACCGATTAACAGTATATGCCATGAAAGTCTAGGCTACCATAACCAAACTTAACCTAACCTAACCTAGCCAAACGAAACATAACACGAACTAACTTGTCGGGACCACTGCTTCTGGCATCCCCAGGGCCAAGCGGAATATGGCACAGCACTGTAGATCACAGAAACCCACCGAAAAGCTGTGTATAGCACGAAAGTTAAGGTTATCCTGACCACACCGTGCCTAAAATGTCCTAACCAAACATAACCCAAATCAAAATAGCGAGCCACGGCCACTGTTGCTCGCGTCCCCAGAGTCGATCAGAATATAGTAGAGCAATGAAGAGCGCAGAAGTCCGCCTAATAGCAGTGTATAGCGCAAAAGACGATGACATCCTATCCTCTCCTGACCAAACATAACCTAACCCCACGTAGCATAACTTAACGTAACGTGCCGCGACCTCAGCTGCTGTCATCCACGGAGCCAAGCAGGATATATTAGAGCACTCTATATCACAGACATCCACTGGAAAGCAGTGTATAGCACGAAAGTCAAAGCCATCCTAACCAAACCTAACTTGCACTAAACTGACCAAACATAACATAACTCAAACTAACTTGCCACGACCTCTATTGCTCGCCTGTCCAGCGACGAGGAGAGTATAGAAGAGCAATGTTGAGAGCATAAATCCACCGAATAGCTGTGTACAGCACAACAGATGACGGAAACCTAACCATTCCTTCCTAACATAACCTAACGAAACGTAGCACAACACAACCGAACATGGCGAGACCACAATTGTTGGCCTACACAGAGACAAGCAGAGTGTACTGCAGCACAGCAGAGCGCAGAAATCCACCGCGTTGCCGTGTACAGCGCAAAAGCCGTAGATATCCTAACACAACCTGACCTAACTTAACCTAACCAAACGCAGCATGCCTGAAACAAACGTGCCGCGAACGCCTTTTCTCGCCTGCCAGGAGCTGTGCATGGTAGAGTAGAGCAACGTAGAGGGCAGAAATCCACGGAATAGCAGTGTATAGCACAAAAGTTGGAGATATCCTGACCTACCATGACCCAACCTAACATAGCCAAACGTAGCATAACTAAACAGGAAGCGCCGCGACCACTGCACCTGACCCCCGGAGCCAAGCTGAATGTATTAGAGCGCAGTACATCACAGAAATCCGCGGAATAATAGTGTAAATCACAAAAATCACAGTTGCCCCTCCTAACCGAGTCAAACGTAACATAACTCAACCTATCATGACGAGACCACTATTGCTGGCCTCAACACAGACAAGCAGGGTGTACTATAGCACAGCAGAGCGCAGAAGTCCACCGAATAACAGTGTATAGCGCAAAAGTCGAAGATATCCAGACCAAACCTGACCTAACATAAACTAACCAAACGAAGCATAGCTGAACACATCGTGCCGCGACCACTGCTGCTGTCACCCACAGAGCCAAGCAGAATATAGTAGGGCACAGTAGATGACAGAAATCGACAGAAAAGCAGTGTACACCACAAAAGTCTAAGCTATCCTGTCCACACATAACATAACCTAACCTAGGCAAACATAACCTAACGCAACCTAACGTGCCACGACATCAATTTCTCGCCTCCCGGAGTCGTGCAGTGTAACGTACAGCAATGTGGAGCGCATAAATCCACCGAATAGCAGTGTACGGCACAAAAGTCAAAGAAATCCCAATAAAGCCTGCCTAACCTACCCTACCGCAACGTAATATAACTCAACCTAGCGTGCAGAGGCCACTTCTACTGGCCACCCCAGAGCCAAGCAGATCGTATTAGAGCAGAGTAGATCGCTGAATTAAACCGAATAGCAGTGTACGGCACAAGAGGCTACGGTACGCTGTCCTGGCACAGCGAAACCTGTCATAGGCAGTCGTAGCCTAACTCAACATAACGCGCCGAGACCACGAATGCTGTCATACCCAGGGCCAACCAGAATATAGAAAAGCACAGTCGAGCGCAGATATCCACCGAGAAGCAGTGTATAGCGCGGAAGTCAAAGACAACCTGACCGAGCTTTGCCAATCCTAACCTAACCAAAAGTGACATAACAGAACCTATCGTTCCGAGACCACTATTTCTGGCTTCCCCAGAACCAAGCAGAAAATGTTAGACCGCAGTAGAGCACAGAAATCTGCGGACGGCGGGGTGTTGCACAAAAGTCTAAGCCACCCTATCCTAACCACACCGAACGTAACATAGCCAAACGTTGCCAAACTCAACCTATCTTGCCATGACCACAACTGCTCGCATCCGCAGAGTCGGTTTGAGTGTAGTATAGCAATGCCGAAGGCGGAAATCTTCCGAAAGACCATGTAAAGCACAAAAGACAAAGAAATACTAACCAAACCGTCCTAGCCTAATTCAACGAATCGTAACCTTCCTCAAACTAACGTACCGAGACTACAATTTCTGGCAGCTACAAAGCCAAGCAGAATACAATACAGCACAGCAGAGCGCCGAAATCCACGGCATTGCAATGTATAGCACAAAAGCCATAGATATCATAACCCATCCTGTCCTAACCTAATCTAACCAAGTGTTGCCTATCTCAACGTAACGTGCCGATACCACTTTTACTGGCCCTCCCAGAGCCAAGCTGGACATATTAGGGCGCAGCGGAGTGCAGAAATCCGCTGAATAGCATTGTATACTGCAGAAGTCATAGCTAGCTGTTCCTAATATAACCAATCGTAACGTAACCAATCATAACCTGACACAAACTTACTAGCCGGGACCACTATTGCTGGCGTCCCCATGGCCAAGCAGAGCACACTACGGCACCGTACATCACAGATGTTCACCGAAGAACATTATGTAGCAAATAAGTCCATGCTACCCTCTCCTAATCAGACCAAACGTAACAAAGCCAAACGTACCCTAATCCAACCAAACGATTCTAGACCTATATTGCTGTCCTCTCCATCGCCAAGAAGATCATATTAGAGGCAAGTAGAGCGCAGGGGTCCACACAACGACAGTGTATAGTCCACTGTAAATCCAAAGCTATCCTAACCTGACACAAACTAACTAAGGCTGACCAAATGCAACCTAGCTCAAGCTCGCCTGCCGGGACAACTATTGCTGGCCTGCCCAGAGACCACCAGAGCATATTAGAGGACAGCAGAGCGCAGAAATCCACCGAATAGCAGTGCATAACCCAAAAGTCAAAGCTAGCCATTCCCGACCTAACCAAACGTATCATAAGCAAACGTAGCATAACTAAAACTAACATGCTGAGACTACTATTGCCAGCCTCTGCAGTGCCTAGCAGAATATACTAGGGCATGATCGAGGTCAGAAATTAACATCATTGCAGTTTATATCACAGAAGTCAAGGATATCCTGACCAAACCTAACCTAACCTAACCTTACCAAACGGAACGTAACACAAACTAATCTGCCCAGAACAGTATTGTATTGCTGGCCCTCCGACAGCGAAGCGGAACATATCAGAGCGCAGTGGAGTGCATATATCGGCCGAAAAGCAGTGTATAGCGCAAAAGTCATAGCTACCATAGCTTAACCTATACAAACATATAATAACCGAACGTAACCTAACGCAAACTAACGCGCCGCGGCTATTGTTGCTGGCGTCCCCAGAGACAAGCAGAATATGGTAGGGCACAGTAGAACGCAGAGGTCCATAGAATAGCAGGGTTGAGCACAAAAGTCAAGGCTATCCAGACCAAACCAAAGTAACCAAACTCTACGAAACGAAATCTAACCCAACCTAACATGCCACGAACTGTGGAGCTGGCCTCCAAGTAGTCTAGCGGAGCATAATGGAGGCTAGAAGAGCGCAGATGTCCATAGAATCGCAGTGCATAGCAGAAATGACGAAGCTACCCAAACATAACCATAGTTAACGTAACAGAGCCAAACGTCGCATATCTCAAACAATCTTTGCGAGACCATTATTTCTGTCCTCCCGAGAGCCAAGCAGAGGATATTAGAGGACAGCAGGGCGAAGAAATCCACCGCATATCAGTGTGCAGTGCAAAAGTCGGAGACATACTATCCTAACCCAAACAAGCCTAACATAGCCAAACGTAACCTAGACCTTCCTAGCGCGCCGCGGCCCCTATTTCTGGCCTCCCCAGAGTTGAGCAGAGTAGAGGAGAGCAATGTAGAGCATGGACATACAGCGAATGGCAGCGTATATCACAAAAGTCAATACAATCCTATCATAACCTATCCAAACGTAATAGAACCAATCGTAACATGACTTAACGTATTGTGCCGAGACCACTATTACTTGATTCCGCAGAGCCGAGCAGAACACACTAGAGAATAGTAGAGCGCTGGCAGCCACCAAATGACAGCGAATTGCACAAATTTCAAGGATTCCGTTACCTTACCAGACCTAACCTGACCCAACCAAATGTAGACTAAATGAACCTAACGAGAGGAGTCCAATATGCTGGCCTCCCCAACGCCAAGCAGAAAATATTAGAGGAGAGTAGAGCGCAAAGGTCCAGAGAATGGCAATGTATAGCAGAAAGGTCAAAGCTAACCTAATCCAACCCAGAAAAGCCTAACCTATCCAAACGTAACCTAACTCAAGGTAACTTGCCGAGACCACCATAGCTGGCATCCCTGAGCCAAGCAGATCATATTATAGGACGGTAGAGCGCAGGAATCCACCGAATAGCAGTGTATAGCATAAAAGTCGTATCTACCCTACCCTAACCTAACCAAACGGAGCCTAACCCATGCTAATATGGCGAGACCACTATTGCTGGCACCCGCAGAGCCGGGCAGAGTATGATATAGCACAGTAGAGCGCAGAAATCGACCGCATTGCTGTGCAAAGCACAAAAGACGAAGGCAGCCTGACCAAACATAATCTAATCTAACCTAACCAAACGTAACTTGCCGCGATCACTATTACGTTACATTTGCGATGTCGGGTTAGGTATAGTTCGATTGTGATAGCCATTACCTTCGTGTATACACTGTGTTTCTGTGGATTTCTGAACTCTCCTCTCCCCCAATCTGTGCTGCTCGGCTATGGAGTGGTCAGCAGTAGTGGCCTCGGCACGTTAGGTTGTTTTCGGTTACATGTGGTTAGTTAAGGTTACGCTATGTTCGGTTAGAACAGCTTTGTCTCTATTGCTATACACCGTGATTCGGCGATTTCCTGCACTCGCTTGTTCTCTACAACATTCTGCTTGTCTCTGTGGAGGCCAGCAGCAATTGTCTCGGCACGTCTGTTTGAGCAATGTTACGTTTGGTGATGCGAGGGTTTGTTAAGTTAGGATAGAGAAGCTTTGACTTTTGTGCTATACACTGATATTTGATAAATTCCTGCGTTCCTCTATACTCTAGAACGTTTTGCGCGGCTCTGGGGAGGCCAGCAATTGTGATCTCGGCACGTTAGGTTGAGATATGTTACGCTTATTACGTTACGATTGGCTATGTTAGTACAAGATGGTTACGACCTTTGTGCAATACACTGCTATTCGGTGGATGTCTACGCTCCACTGTCGTCTACCACATTCTGCTTGGCGCTGGTGGGGCCGGCAATAGTGGCCGCGGCACGTGATGCTGAGATATGTTACGTTTGGTTAAGTTAAGTTGGCTTGGGTTAGGCTTGGGTAGCTTTGACTTTTCCTTTATACGTAGATATTGTATGGATTTCTTCGCTCTGCTCTGCTTTAGTATATTCTGCTTGTCACTGGGGAGGCCAGCGATAGTGTCTTCGGCACTTTAGGTTGGGCTCGGTTACGTCCGGCTATGTTACGTTTGGTTAGGTTGGGATATGGTGGCTATGACTTTTGTGCTATACACTGCTATTCTATGGATTTCTGCACTCTTCTCTCCTTTAATATTTTCTGCTCGGCTGTGGGGAGATCAGCTATAGAGATCTCGCAACTTAAGTCTGTGTTGTGTCACGTTTGGGTACGTTACGTTTGATTAGGTTAGAAAGGAACTGCTTTGGCTATTGTGTTGTACACTGCTATTCGGTGGTTTCTGCGCTCTACTCTGCTCTAGCTTGTTCTGCTGCACCCTGTGGAGGCGAACAGTAGTGGCCTCGGCACGTTGTGTTGGTGCAGGTTGCGTATGGTTACGTTACGTTCGGTGCGGTTGGGAACGAGTGCTATGGCTTCCGTGCTATACACTGCTTTTCGGCGCCTTTCTGCACTCTACATAGCTTTACTGTACCCTGCTCGGCCCTGGTTTGGGCAACATGGGGGCCATGGCAAGTTACGTTGTGCTACGTTACGCATGCTTAGGCTAGATTAGGTTATGCTTTGCTGGGATATCTTAGACTCTCATGCGATACGCTGTTATAAGGTAGATTTCAGCGCCCCACTGTCCTCTAATATGTTCTGCTTGGCACTGGGGAGGCCAGAAGTCGTGGTCGCGGCACATGACTTTGAGTTATGTTACGTTCGGCTAAGTTGCGCTAGCTTGGGTCAGGTATGGACAGCATTGGCTTTTCACTGCACGCCGATATTCTATGGACTTCTGCGCTCTAAAGTGCTCTATCTTACTCTGCTTTTCTCTGGTGACGTCGGGAATAGTGGTAGCGGCACCATAGGTTGAGTTATGTTACGTTTAGTTAGGTTGGGTTTGGCTATGCAATTTCCCCGACTTTTTGCTATACTCCGATATTCTGTGGATTTCTGTGCTCTAATATTTTCTGCTTGGATCTGGGGATGCCAGCAGTAGTGGTCTCTGCAAGTTAAGTTTAGTTACGCTACGTTCGGTTGCGTTAAGTTAGGTTAGGATACATTTGACTCTTGTGCTATACACAGGAGTGGTGTAGACAACAGTACACTACTGCGCTCTATTTTGCTCTGCTTGACACTGGTGATTGCAGCAATAATGGTCTCGGCACGCTAGATTCAGTCATGTTTCGTTCTGGTATGTTACGCTTTGTTAGGTTAGGACAGGATAGTCGCGACTTTGGGCTATGAACTCCTATTCGCGTTATTCCAGCTCTCTACGTTGCTCTACTATACTCCGCTCGAACCTCGGGCGGCCATCGTGACGCGTTACGTTGAGTTAGGTTACATTAGGTTAGGTTAAGTTGGTATATGTTTGGTTAGGACAACTTTGGCTATCGTGCAATACACAGCTATCGCGCTTATGTTTGGCCTCTAGTGTTCTGCAATATTTTTGCTTGGTTCTGTGGTGGCCAGCAATGGTGGTCTCAGCACGTATGTGTGAGTTATGTTGCGTCCCGTTACGTTAGGTTGGGAACGTTTGGCCAGGATTTCTTCGACTTTCGTGCTACACACTGCTACTCCGCTAATTTCTGTGATATACTGTGCTCTACTACATTCTACTTGGCTCGGGGAAGGCCAGCAGAAAAGGTCAAGGTACGTCATGTTATGATATGCTACGTTTGGTTATGTTAGGTTTGGTCTGGTTAGGTTAGAATATCTGCGGCTTTTGTGCTGCTCACTGCAGTGCTGTGGATTTCTGCGCCCCACTGTGCTCTAGTACATTCAGCTGGTATCTGTGGAAACCAGCAGTAATGGTCTAGGCGCGTCAGGTTGAGTTATTCTACGTTCGGTTATTTTTGATTACGACAGGTTAGCGTATGGTATCATCGACTTTTGTGCTACACACTGCTATTCGGTGGATTTATGCTACCTATATTGCACATCTATACTCTGCTTCACTCAGGGGAGGAGAGCAGTAGTGGTCGCGGCACGCTAGGTTGAGTTTTGTTACGTTTGAGTATGTTAGGTTAGTTTACGTTCAGTGAGGATAGCTTCGACTATCGTGCTACACACTGCTATTCGGTGCATTTCTGCGCTCTACTGTGCTCTACAATATTCTGCTTGGCCCTGGGGAGTCCAGCAATAGTGGCAGCTGTGCGTTAGGTTCAGTTATGTTACGCATGGTTAGGTTACTTTTGCTTTGGCTAGGTCTGGAGGGATTTCAATTTTCTGCTATACACTGAGATTCTCTGGATTTCTGCGCCCTATTCCCCTCTAGTATGCTCTGCATAGCTATGGGAAGGCCAGCAATGGCAGTTGCGGCAGGCTAGGTTGAATTACGTCACGTTCGGTTAAGTTAGATTTGCTTGGTTTCGGCTAAGGTGGCTTTGACTTTCGCGCAATACACTGCTATTCGGTGGATTACTGCGCTATACATTTCTCTACAATCCTCTGCTCGACTCTTTGGAAGCCAGCAATGGTCGTCGCGGCAAGTTGGCTTGAGATATGTTACGTTTGGTTACGACACATTTCGTTAGGTTAGGACAGGATAGCTTTGACTTTTCTGCTCTGCTGTGCGATTCATTAGATTTCTGCGCTCTGCTCTCCTCTATTATGTTCCGCTTGGCTGTGGGGAGCCCGGCAACGGTGCTCGTTAGGTTTAGTTAGGCTACATTCGGCTATGTTACGTTTGGTTAGGCTAAGGGGGGATAGCTTTGACTTTTGTGCCATACACTACCTCTTCGGTGTATGTCTCCGCTCTACTGTGCTCTAATATACTCTGCACGGCTCTGGGGTGGCCAGCAGTTGTGGTCTCGCCTCGTTAGTTTACGTTCGGTTACCTTCGGTTATATTACGCTTGGATAGGTCAGGATAGGGTATCTTCTGCTATTGCGCTATACACTGCCACTCAATGGACTTGTACCCACTACATTGCCCTACCATTCTCTGCTCGATTCTCGGGAGGCTTGTAATAGTGGTCTCGGCACGCTAGGTTGAGATATGCTACGATTGTATGGGGTGTCATAGTCTTGGTTAGGCCTGGATAACCCTGACTTCGTGCAATACACTGCGATTTTATGCATTTCTGGCCTCTACTCTCCTCCATTACGTTCTGCCTCTCCGTGAGGAGGCCAGCAATGGTGGTTGCGACACGCTAGGCTGAGCTAGGCTACATTTGGCTGTGTCACAATCGGTATAGTTGGGGGAGGATAGCTATGACCTTTTTGCTATACACAGTTACCCGGTGGATTTCTGCGATCTCATGCGCTCTATTGCGTTCAGATTGGCTCTGGGATGGCCAGCAATAGTGATCTCGGCACGATACGTTGAGATATGCAATGTTTGTCTAGGTCAGGTTAGCTCGGGTTGGGTTAGAATATCTTCGAATTTATGCCATACACAGCGATTCTATGGATTTCTGCGCCCTAGCCTCCACTAGTATGACCCTTTTGACTCCGGGAAGGCAAGCAATAGAGGTCGCCGCACGACAGGTTTGGTTAGGCTTGACTGGTTTTGACTATCGTGCTATACACTATTATCCGGTGGACCACTGTGATGCAGTCTCCTCTACTATATCCTGCTTGGCCCTGGGGGACCAGCAGCAGTGGTCGTGAAACTCGGTGTGGAGCTGTCCTACGTTCGGTGAGGTTAGGATGTCTGATTAGGTCAGGTTATCTACGACTTTTGTACTGTACACTGTAGTGCTGTGGATTTCTGCGATCCCTTGTGCTCTAGTTTGTTCTGCTTGGCTCTGTGGGGCGCAGCAATAGCGGTTGCGTGACGTTAGGTTGAGTTATGTTACGTTGGGCTATGTTAGGTTAGGTTACGCTTGGTAAGGATAGCTTTGACTTTCATGTTATACACTGTTACCCGGTGGATTCCTGTGATCTACTTTGCTCTACTACGTAATGCTTGTACATGGAGAGGCAAGTAGCAGTGGTCGTTGCACGATGTGTTGCGCTACGCTGCGTTTGTGTGGGTTAAGCTGTGTCAGGTAATGCTAGGATATCTACGGCCCTTGTTCTATTCACTGCAGTGCGGTGGATTTCTGCGCACTACTGCGCCCCAGTTCATGCGGCTAGTCTCTAGACGTCAGCAATAGTGGCCGCGTCATATTAGGTTGAGGTAGGTTGCGGTCGTTTGTGTTACGCCTGACTATGCTAGGAAAACCTACCTCGACTTTTGTGCTATATACTGCTATTCTGTAGATTTCCGCGCTCTAGTGCGCTCTAATATGCTCTGCTTGGCTCTACGAGGACCATCAATAGCGGTCGCGGCACGTTATGTTGAGTTAGACTACGTTCGGTTAGGTTAGGTTTGGTCATGTTAGGTTATGACATCTTTGACTTTTATGCCATACACTGCAATGACTTCGATTTCTGCGCTCTATTGTGCTCTGGTATGTTCTGCTTGGTACTGGGGCGGCTAGTAATGGAGGTCTCGGCACGTTACGTTGTGTTAGGTTCGGTTAAGTTATGTTATGTTTGTCTATGCTAGAGTCTTCTTTTACTTTTGTGATGTACACTGCTTTTCGGTGGATTTCTGCCTTCTACTGTGCACTAATATGTTCTGCTTTGCTCTGGGAAGACCAGCAATATTGGTTTCGTCTCGTTATTTTGAGTTACTGTACGCACTGCAATGCGGTATATTTCTGCGCTCTACATAGTTCTAAAATATTCTGCTAGGCTATATGGAGGTCAGAAATAGTGGTCGTCGGACGATATGTTGAGTTATGTTAGGATTGGCTACGTTACGATTGGTCACGTTGGGATGAGTTCTATTTGACGTTTGTACTTTACGCTGCATTGCTGCGGATTTTTGTCCTTTGCCGTACTCCAATATTCTCTGCTTGGCTCTTTGAAAGCCAGCAACTGTATTCTCGGCTCGTTAGATCGAGTTGTGTCATGTTTGGTCAGGCTAGGTTATGTAAAGCTCGGTCAGGTAACCTTTGACTTTCGTGCTATACACTCCTATTCTGTGGATTACTGCGCTGTACTGTGCTCTACTGTACTGTGCATGGCCCTGAGAATGCCTGCAATATTGGCTTTGGCACGCTGGGTTGGGTTAGGTTACGTTTCGTTATGTTCGGATAGGATATGCTCGGTAAGTGTAGCTTCGACTATCGTGCTATACACTGTTGTTCGTTGGACCTCTGCGCTCGACTGTGCTCTACCACATTCTTCTTGGCCCTGGGGCCACCAGCAATAGTGGTCGCGGCAAGTTGTGTTGGGTCAGGCTACGTTCGGTTAGGTTATACTAACTTGGGTTAGGATCAGGAAGCTATGACTATTGCGCTATACACAGCGATTCTCTGGATTTATTGCATCAACTGTCCTCTAATATGTTCCGCCCAATTCGGCAGATGCCAGCCATTGTGGCCGCGTTACGATAAGCTTATATTTGTTGCGTTTGGCTATATTAAAGTTTTACATATCATGTTAGGATAGCTTTGAGTTTTGTGCTATGCGCAGCTTCTCCGTAAATTTCTACGATCTAGTGTGCTATAGTGAGTTCTGCTTGGCTCTGCGGAGGCCTACAATAGTGGTCGCGGCGCGTTATGTTTGGTTGTGCTACGATTGGTTAGGTCGGGTTTCGTTAGGTGTGATTTTGTTATCATTCCCTTTCCTTTATAGACTGCAATGCGTTAGATCTCTGTTCACTACTGTGCTCCAGTACATTCTGCTTGCCTCTGTGGAGGCCAGTAATATTGGTCGCGTCATCTTAGGTTGAGCAATGTTACGTTTGGTTGTGTTACGTTTGGTTGTGTCACGTTTGGTTATGTTAGGATATGCTACTTCGACTTTTGTGCTTTACACTGCTGTACGGTGGATTACTGTGATCTACTGTGCTCTACTACATCCTGCTTTGCTCTGGGGTCGCCTGGAGGAGTGGATGCGACACGTCAAGTTGATTTATGCTACATTTGGTTAGGTTAGTTTAGTCCAGGTTGGGTTAGCATATCTATCGCTTTTGTTGTATTCACTGCGATGCGATGGATTTCTGCGCTCTACTGCGCTCTAGTACATTCTGGTTGTCCCTATGGAGGCCAGCAATTGTGGTCTCGTCAAGTTAGCTTCAGTTATCTCACGTTGGGATATGATATGTTTGGCTAGGATAGGATATGCTACCTTGACTTTTCTGATATTCACTGCTATTCGGTGGATTCCTGCGTTCTATTGCGCTCTAATATGCTGTGATTGGCTTTGGAGAGGCCAGCAGTAGTGGTTTCGGCGCGTTAGCTTCTTATAGGTTACGTACACTTATGTTCCATTTGGATAGGTTAGGATAGGGTAGCCTCGACTTTCGCACTATACACAGCAATGCTGTGGATTGCCGCGCCCTGCTTTGCTCTAGTATATTCTGCTTGGTTCTGGGGAGGTCAGCAATGGCGTCCTCGGAACGGTAGTTTGAGTTAAGTTATGTACGATTATGTTACGTTTCGACAGGTTGGGATACGATAGCCTCGACTTTTGCGCTATAGATTGTTACTCGGTGAATTTCTGCTTTCTACTGTGTTCTAATATGTGCTACTTGGCATTGGGGAGGCCAGCAATGTTGGTCTCATCACGTTATGTCGAGTTATACTACGCCAGGTTAGGTTAGACAAGGTCAGGTTGGGCCAAGATATGCTTCACTTATATGCTAAACACAGCAATGCAGCGGAATTCTGCGCTCTGCTGTGCTCTGGTATATTCAGCAATAGTGTCCTCGTCATGTTAGGTTGAGTTAGGTTACGTACGTGTATGCTACGTTCGGATACGTTAGGATAGGCTACTTTGATTTTTGTGCCGTACACAGCTGTTCGGTGGATCTCTGTTATCTACTGCGCTCCACTACGTTCTGCTTTGCTCTGTGGTGGCCGGTAGCCGTCGCGGCACGTTTGGTAGAGTCATGTCACGTTTCGTTAAAGCAGATTAGAAGGCTTGGTCAGGATTTCTTCATCCTGTGTCCTATACACTGCTGTCCGGTTGATTACTGCGCTTAACATTGCACTACTGTACTCTGCTCGACACTGGACAGGTGGGCAACAGTGGCCGTTGCAAGTTATTCTGAGTTAGGTTACGTTTGGTTAGGTTAGGTTAGGTTAGGTTAAGTTTGGTAGAGATAGCTTTGACTTTTGTGCTATACACCGTTATACGGTGGATTTCTTTGATCTGCTGTGCTCTTCTACGTTAAGCTTTGCTACGTGGAGGTCAGGAGCAATGGCAGCGGCACGATAAGTTGAGTTATGCTACGCTTGGCTAAGTTAGGTTAGGTCTCTAATGTGCTCTAATATGCTCCGCTTAACTCTACGAATGCCACAAATAACGGTCGCGGCACGTTACGTTGAATTCGACTACGTTCATTTAGGCTAGGTTTGGTCAGGTTATGTTAGAATACCTTCGACTTTTGTGCATTAAACGGCAATGCGGTGGACTTCTGCTTTCTACTGCGCTCTGGTTCATTCAGCTTGGCTCTGGGAAGGCGAGCAATGGTGGTCGTGGCACCTCAGGACGTGTTAGGATTGCGTTTGGTTAGGTAAAGTTAGGATAAGTTTGGTCAGGGTAGAAATGACTTTCGTAGTATACACTGTTATTCGGTGGATTACTTTGATCTACTGTGCTCTGCTACATTCTGCTTGGATCAGGGGAGGCCAGGAGTTGTGGTCGCGGCACGTTGTGTTGAGCTATGCTACGTCCTGTTGTGATAGGCTAGGCTAGGTAAGGTTCGGATATCTTCAACTTCTGTGCTACTCACTGCAATGCGGTCGATTACTGCTCACTACTGTGCTCTCGTACGTTCTGCTTGCCTCTGTGGAGGCCAGCAATAGTAGTCTCATCATGTTAGGTTGAGCTGGGCAACGTCTGAGTGTGTCACGTTTGGCTATGTTAGGATAGGCTACTTTGACTTCTGTGCTTTACACTGATTTTCGGCGGATTTCTGTTTCCTAATGCGACCTACTACATTCTGTTCAGCTCTGGGGAGGCCAGGTGCAGTTGTCGCGACTCGTCATGATGGGTTATGCGGTGTTTGGTTAGGTTAGATTATGTCCGGTTAGGTTATGGTGTCTACGGCCTTTGTGCCGTTCACTGCAATGCGGTGGATTTCTGCGTTGTGCTCTGAACTAGTATTTTCTGCTCGGCTCTGGGGTGGCCAGCAATAGTGGTCTCGGCACGTTAGGTTGAGCTATACTACGTTCGGGTATGTCACGTGTTGGTGGTTAGGATAGGATAGTCTACACCTTTGTGCTATACACTCCTATCCGCGGATTTCCTCGCTCTACTGTGTTCTAATACCATCTGCTTGGGTCTGTCGATGCCAGCAATAGTGGTCTCGGCAGGATAGTTTGAGTTAATTTACGTTTGGCTATATTAGGTTAGGTTAATCTCTGCCAGGTTACTTACACATTCGTGCGATACACTGCTATTCGGAGTATTCCTGCCCTGTAATTTGCTCTACTAAATTACGCTCGGACCTCGGAATGCCAGCAATACTTATCTCTGCACGTTAGTTTCAGGTAGGTTACGTAGGGTAAGCTTCGGTTGAGTTAAGTTCGGTAAATGTAGCTTTGACTTTCGTGTAATTCGCGGTAGTTCGGTGTATTCTGCGCTTGCCTGCGCTCTACTACGTTCTGCTCGGCGCTGGCGAGGCCAGCAATAGTGGCCGCGGCACGTTGCGTTGAGGTGGGCTTCGTTTGGTTAGGTTACGTTAGCTTTGGTTAGAACTGGATGGATATGACTTTGGTGCTATACATTGCGCTTATATGGACTTCTGTGCGCTACTGTCCTCTAGTAAGTTCTCATCGGCTGTGTGGGATCCAGCATTAGTGGTAACTTCGACTTTTGCGCTATCCACTGCTATTCGAAGGATTTCTGCGCTCTAATGTGCTCTAATGTGCTCTAATATGCTCTGCTTGGCTCTGTGGTGGCCAGCAATTGTCGTCTCGGCACGTTAGGTTGGGTTAAGCTACGATCGGCTATGTTACGTTTGCGGTGGTTAGGATACGATAGTCTGAACGTTTGTGCTATACACTGCTATTCGTGCATTTCTGCGCTCCACTGCGTTCTAATATTGTCTGCTTGGATCTGGGATTGCCAGCATTATTGGTGTCGGCACATTGGGGTGGTTTGCGTTGCGTTTTAGTTAGTTTAGATTAGTTTCATTTCCGTAAGGGTATCTTTGACTTTCGTGCTATAGTATGTTGTTCGGTGGATTTCTGCGCACAACTTTCCTCTACTACATTCGGCTTGGCCTGGGCTGGTACCAAGTTGTGGTCGTGGCACGTTACGTCGTGCAGGATACGTTTGGTTATGCTATGCTTGTTTGGGTTAGGCCTGGATAGATACGACTTATGTGCTATACACTGCGATCCTACCGATATTGGCGCTCCATTGTCCACTAGTACGTTCAGCCTTGCTCTGGGGTGGACAGGATCTGCGGTAGCGGTTCGTTAGTTTGTGTCGTGCTACGTTTGGTTATGATAAGTTTGGATATGTTAGGATAGGATATGTTTGACTTTCATGCTATACACATATATTCGGTGGGCCTCAGAGCCCTAGTGTGCTGTAGTATGTTCTGATAAGCCCTGGGGAGCGCAGCAATAGTGGTCTGGGCACGTTAGGTTAAGTTATGTTATGTTTGCCTATATTACGTTTGGATAGGTTACTGTTGGGTTGATTTGACTTGTGTGTTATGCACTGCCATTCGGTAGATTTTCACGATCTACATAGCTCTGCTATACTCTGCTCGACTCAGGGGAGGCCAGTAATGGTGGTCTCGGCACGGTAGTTTGAGCAATGCTGCGTTTGGTTAGGCTATGTTTGTTTGGGTCATGTATAGATAGCTATGTCTTTCGTGTTATACACTATTATTCGTTGGACACCTGCCATATACTTTGCTCTACTATGCTCTGTTTGTATATGGGGTGGGCAGCAATAGTGGACGCGGCACAATTCGTTGAGGTAGGTTTGTTTGGTTAGGTTTAATCAGACTACGATTGGGTACGTTAGGTTATATCAGGTTACGTTAGGATGTCTAGGACCTTTGTGCTTGACACTGCAATGCGTTTGATTTCTGCGCTCCACTGTGCTCTAGTATATACAGGATGGCTCTGTCGAACTGAGCAATAGTGGTCTAGGCACGCTAGGTTTCTTTAGGTCACGTTTAGTAATGTTACGTTTGGCCGTGTTAGGCTAGGGTAGCTTTGACTTTTGTGCTGTAAACTGCTGTTCGGTGTACTCCTACACCCTGGTGTGTTCCAGCACGCTCTGCTTGTTCCCGCGGAGGCCGGCAATTGTGGTATCGGCACGTTAGTTCTAGGTATGCTATGTTTGGTTAGGATAGGTTAGTTTGCGTCATGCTGCGATCTCTTCGTATTTTCTGATTTAGACTGCCATTATATGGGCATCTGCGCTCTGCTCTCCTGCAATATCTTCTGCTTGGCGATGGGGAGGCCAGCAACAGTGGTCCAGGCACGTTAGGTTGGATTAGTTTGCGTTCGGTTATGTTACGTTTGGCTATGTTACGATAGGATCGTTTGGACTTTTGAGTCACATACTGCTATTCGGTGGATTTCTGCGCTTTACATTGCTCTACTACACTCTGCATGTCGCTGCGGTTGCCAGAAATAGTGGTCGAGGCGTGACAGTTTGAGGTAGGATACGCTTGATTAGGCTAGGCTTGGCTATGTTTGGTCATGATGGCTTTGTCTTTTGCTCTGTAAACTACTGTATATATCTGCTGTCTGCTGTGTTGCAATGTGCTCTTCTTGTCTCTGTGGAGGCCAGCAATTGTGGCCGCGGAGTGTCTGGCTGAGTTATGCTACGCTTGGTTAGGTTAGGCTTGTTTGGGTAAGATCAGGATATCTTGGACTTTTTCTGCGACACACAGCGATTCTGTAGGCATCTGCGTTCTCCTCTCCTCTAATATGCTCCGCTCCGCTCTCCGGATGCCAGCAGTACTGGTCACGGCGCGTTAGGTGTGTTAGGCTACATTTGGTTATGTTACGTTTGGTTGGGTTAGGAATCGTTGGATCTGACTTTTGTGCTTTACACGGCAACGCCGCGGATATGTGCAGCCCACTGTGCTCTAGAATATTCTGCTCGTCTCTGGTGGCCAGCAGCAGTAGTCGCTGCGCTATAGGTTGATTTATGTTACGTTTGCTTGGCTATGCTAGGTTATGCTTGGTCAGTATACCTTTGACTTTCGCGCTGTGCACTGCAGTGCGGTCGATTTTTACGCTCTACGCTGCTCTAGCATATTCTGCTTGGCTCAGCGGAGGCCAGCAAGTGTGGCCTCGGCACTTTAAGTTCAGTTAGATTACATATGGTTATGTTACGTTTGGTCATGTTACGAGAGGATGGCTTTGACGTATGTGCTATACATTGCCATTTGGCGGATTTCTGCGCTACACATTGCCCTGCCATACTCTGCTCGACCCCTGGGTAGGCCAACAGTTGTGGTTGCTGCTCGTTAGGCTGAGTTAGGTTACGTTTGGATACGTTACGATTGGTTAGGTTTGGACAGGATGGATTTGACCGTTGTGCTATACGCTGCTGTTCGGTGGAATTCTGCGTTCTGCTCTGCTCTAATATGCTCTGCTTGGCGATGAAGAGCACAGCAATAGTGGACGTAACACGTTAGATTGAGTTAAGCTACGTTTGGGTAGGCTATGTTTGGATAGAATCGTTTTCGATATCTTTGACCTTTGTGCCATACACTGCTATTCGTTGGGTTTCTGTGCTGTACTGCGCTCTGGTATGTTCGGCCTTGCACTGGGGTGGCCAGCAATAGTGGTCACGTCTCATTGGGTCTAGTTATTCTACGTCTCGTTAGGTTAGGTTATGTCAGGTTAAGTTAGGATATCTTTGACGTTTGTGCTTTTCGCTGCTCTTTGGATGCTTTCTGCGCTCTGCTGTGCTCTAGTATATTGTACTTGATCTAATATGTTCTGCTTTGCTCTGGCGAGACCAGCAATAGTGCTCCCCGCGCGTTACGTCGAGACAAGCTACGTTTGGGTTGGGTAGGTTTGGTCAGGGTAAGTTAGGATATCTTTGACTTTTGTTAGTTACTGTGCCATGCGGCAGATTTCGGCGTTCTACTGTGCTCTAGAATACTCTGATTATCTGTGTGGATTGCAGCAATAGTGGTCTAGGTGCGTTAGGTTGGGTTAGGTTACATTCGATTATGTCTAGTTAGGTCAGGTTAGGACAGGGCGGGTCTGGCTTTTGTGGTATACACTGCTATTCAGTGGACTTCTGCGCTCCACTGCGCTTTAACGTGTTCAGCTTGGCTCCGGGAAACCCAGCAATGGTGGTCTAGTCTAGTTATGTTTAGGTAGGTTACGTTTGGTTATGTTATGCTTGGTAATGTTACGCTAGGATAGCTTTGACTTTTGTGCTACACAGTACTATCCCGTGTATTTCAGCGCTCTGCTGCGCTCCAATATGCTCCGCTTAGACCTAACGAGGCCAGCAATTGTGGCTTCGGCACGTTCGATTGGTTTAGGGTACGTTGGGTTAGGTTAGGTTTACTTGGGTTAGGTTAGGATATCTATGACTTTTGTTCTGTTCACTGTAATGCGGTGGTCCTCTACGCTCTTCTATGACCCGGTATGTTCTGCTTGGCTCCGGGGAAGCCAGTGATAGTGGTCTCTGCACATAGGGTTGGGACAGGGTTCGTTTGGCTATGCTGTGTTAGCTTGGGTCAGGAATGGATAGCTTCGACGTGTCTGCTATGTATTGCGATTCAATGGATTTCTGCGCTCTACTATCCTGTATAATGCTCTACTTAGCTCTTTGGCACCGTCAATACTGGTCGCGGCTCCTTGTGTCGAGTCAGGCACCATTTTGTTATGTTATAATTGTTGGATATACGTTTGGACAGATTTGACTTATCTGGTATACACTGCGATTCCATGGATTTCTGCAATCTACACCCCCATAATATATTCTGCTTGGCTCTGGGAAGGCCAGCAACAGTGGTTGCGACATACTAGGTTGAGTTATGTTACGGTTTGTCATGTTCGGTTAGCTTGGGTCAAGCTATTGTAGCTTCGACTTTTCGTCTATACACTGACAATATATGGACTACTAAGCCCTACTCTCCACCAGTACGTTCCGCTTGGCGATGGGTAGGCCGGCAACAGTGTTCCAGAAAAGTCAGGTTAGATTACGTTGCGTTTGTCTATTTCACGTTTGGTTAGGTTATTACATGATAACGTTGACCTTTGCCCTACACGTTGCTATTCGTGGGATTTCTGCGCTCTACATTGCTCTGCTATACTGTGCTCAACTCTGGGGTGGCCAGAAATAGTGGCCGTGTTACGACAGCTTGAGCTACGTTAGGTTTTGCTAGGCTAATATGGGTTAAGTTTGGTTATGATGGCTTTGACCTTTGTGCTATGCACTGCTATTCCGTGGCTTTCTGTGCTCTAGTGTGCTCTGATATGCTCTGCTCGGTACTGGGTTGACCAGGAATTCTGGTCTCGGCAGGCTAGGTTTAGTTAGGCTGCGTTTGTTCATGTTACGTTTAGTGAGTTTAGGATAGGATAGTTTAGACTTATGTGCTATACACTGCTATCCGCGGATATCTGCGATCAACGGTATCCCAATATTTTCTGCTTGGCTCTGGAGTCCAGCAATAGTGGTCACGGCGCGTTATGTTGATCTTCGTTACGTTTGGTTTGGGTAGATTATGTAAAGCTTGGTCAAGTTATCTTCGACTTCCGTGCTATACACTGCTATTCTGGGGAATCCTGCGCGCGTCTCTGCTCTACTATATTCTGCTTGGCCCTGGGGTTTCAAGTAATAGAGGTAGCGGCAGGTTATGTTGGGTCGGGCTACTTTTGATTAGTTTATGTTGTGCTATGTTTGGTTAGGGTAATTTTGACTTTCGAGGTATGCACTGCTATTTGGTGGATTCCTGTGGTTTACTTTGCTCTACTAGGAGCTGTGGTCGCGGCGCGTTATGTTGAGCTATGCTACGTTAAGTTAGGTAAGGTTAGGTCACGTTATGTCAGGATATCTTCGACTCCTGTAACATACACTGCAGTTCGGTGGATCCCTGAGCGCTACACTGCTCTGATATACTCTGATCGGCTCTAGGGAGGCGAGCAATAGCCGTCGCGGCACGATACGTTGAGTTAGGTTACGTTTGGTTTGGCTGAATTAGGTCTAGTATTGCTAGGATAGCGTTTACTTTTGTGCTGTAGACCTTTATTCGGTTTATTTCTGTGATCTACCCTGCTCTACTACAATCTGCTTCACAATGGGTAGGCCAGGAGCAGTGGCCACTGCACGTCATTTTGAGATATGCTACGATTGGTTAGGTTAGGATATGTCACGTTATGCTAGGATATCTACGGCTTTTGTTCTGTTCACTGCAGTGCGGTGGGTTTCTGCGCCCCACGGTCCTCTAGTACATTCTGATCTTCTCTGTGGAGGCCTGCACTTGTGGTTTCGTCACGTTAGTTTGTGATGTGTTACGTTTGGGTTCGTTAGGTCTGTGTTAGGATAAGCTACTCTACCTTTCGTGCTATTCACTCCTATTCGGTGGAATTCTGCGCTCCAATGTGCTCTAATATGCTCTGCTTGGCTGTACCAAGGCCATCAATAGCGCCGCGACACGTTGTATTGTGTTATGCTACGTTCGGTTAGATTAGGTTATCCTCGACTTCTGTACTGCACACTGCTCTTCGGTGCTTTCCTGAGCACTACGTTGCTCTACTATACTCTGCTCGACCATGGGGACGCCAGCAATAGTCGTCGGGGTGCGTTAGTTTGAGCTATGTTACTTCTGGCAGTGTTAAGTTTGGATATATTAGGATGTGGTTGCTTTGACTTTAGTGTTATAACCTGCTGTTCGTTGGACTTCTAAGCTCCAGTGAGCTCTAATATGTTCTGATTGGCTCTCGGGCGACCAGCAGTAGCGGTGCCGTCGTGTTAGGATGGGTGATGCTCCGTCTGGGTGTGTCAAGTTTGGCTAGGTTAGGATATACTACTTTGACTTCGGTGCTACTCGTTGCTATTCGGCGGATTCCTGCGCTATAATGTGCTCTAGTGTGCTGTGCCTGGCTCTGGGAATGCCAGGAATATTGGTCTCATCACGTTATGTTTAGAAACACTACGTTTGGTTAGTTAAGGTGCTGTAAGATTATGTCAGGATATGTTAGACTCTTGCGCTGTACACTACAATGCGGTGGGTTTCTGTGCTCTACTGTGCTCTACCTTATTCTGCCTGGCGCTGGAGATGTCAGCTGTGGTGGTCTAGGCACGTTAGGTTGACTTATGTTACGTTTGGTTGTTACGTTTCGCATGGTTAATATAGGATAGCCTTGAATTCCGTGCTATGCACTGCTATTCGGGTTATTTCTGCGCTCTACATTGTTGTACTGCACCCTGCTAAGCGCTGAGGGCGCCAGTAATAGAGGTGGCTGCACGTCAGGAAGTCTATGGTTACGTTTGTGTACTTCAAGGTTGGTAATGTTAGGAAAGGATAGCTATTGCTTTGTGCTCTACACTGCTATGTGGAGGACTTCGGCGCACTCCTGTGCCCTAGTATGTTCAGCTTAGATGCCGCAAAGCACGCAATAGTTGTCTCGGCACGTTACGCAGTGTCAAGCTACGCTCGATTATGTTATGTTAGGTCAGGTTAAGCTGAGACGCCTGCGTCTTTTGTGCTTTACACGGCAATGCGCGGGGTATCTGCGCTCTACTGTGCTCTGGTATATTCTGATTGGCTCTGCGATGGTCAGCAATACAGGGCTCGGCACGTTAGGTTGAGTTACTTTTCGTTCGGTTATATTACGATTGGTCAGGTTAGGAGGGCATGGCATAGACTTTTATGCTATACACGGCCATTCGGTGAATTTTTTCGCTCTGATGTGCTCCAGTATATTCTGCTTGCCTGATATGTGGCTGGCGATAGCGGTCTCGGCACGTTAGCTAGATTTATGTTTCGTTTGGTTAGGTTACGTTGGCTTTGGTTAGGTTTGGATAACTTTGACTTTTCAGCTATACACAGCGATTCAATGGACTTCTGCGCACTACCCTCCTCTAATATGTTCTGCTTTGCTCTGTGGAGGACAGCAATAGTGTTCGCGTCACGTTAGGTTGAGCTGTGCTACGTTTGGTTGTGTCACGGTTGGTTAGGTTAGGAGAGGATACCTTCGACTTTTGTGCCATACGCTGCTGTGTTGTGGATTTCTGCGATCTGCTGTGCTCTAGTATATTCTACTTGTCTCTGGGGTGTCCAGCAATAGTGGTTTCGGCACGTTAGGTCATGCTGTATTGCGTTCGGTTACATATCGTTTGAACAGGTTAGGAAGGGGTAGCTGTGACTTTTGTGCTGTTCACCGCTATTCGGCGTATCTCCGCGATCTACATTGCTCTACACTTCTCTGCTCGACTCCGGGGAGGGCAGTAATGGTGGTCCCGGTACGTTAGTTTCATATATGCTACGTTTGGTTATGTTACGATTGGTTAGGGTCGGAGAGGGTAGGACTGACTTTGTGTCATATACTAATATTCGGTGAACTTCTGCGCTATCCTGTGCTCTAGTATGATCCGCTTGGCTATGGGGTGGCTAGCAATGGTGGTCCCAGAAATCCAGGTGTAGTTATGTTACGTTAGATTAGGATGTGTTTGCTGGGTAAGGTTCGGACAGCTTTGTATTTCTTGGTATATTCTTTTATTCGGTGGACTTCAGCGCCGCACTCTGCTCTACTATACACTGCTCGACCCTGGGGAGGCCAGCAATAGTGCCCGCTGCAGGTTAGGTTGGGATAGCTTACGCTTGTGTATGTTACAATTGGTTAGGTTAGGAGAGGGAAGCTTTGACTCTTGTGCCATGCACTGCCATTTGGCGGACTTCCGCACTCCACGGTCCTCTAATATGGTCAGCCTGGCTCTGGGAAAGACCGCAATATTGCCTTTCGGCAAGTTACGTTGAGTTAGGCTACGTTTGGCTGGGTTAGGTTAGGACTTGTTGGTTTAATGTGTCTTTGACTTTTGTGCTTCATACGGCAATGCGGCGGATTTCCGGCCTCCACTGCGGTCTGGTATTTTCTGTTTGGCTCTGTGGATGTCAACAACAATGGTCTAGGCACGTTTGACTTAGTTATATTACGTTTGGTTGGGTAAGGTTATTTTGGGCAACGTTGGGATATCATGGACGTTTACGCTCAGCACTGTTATTCTATGGACATCTGGGCTCCACTGTGCTCTATCTCACGCTGCTTGGCTCTGGTTATGCCAGCAATAGAGGACTCGGCTCGAGTGGTTTAGATATTCTACATATCGTTACGTCAGGTTTGGTATGGTATGGCTGGGATGACTTAGAATTTTGCGCTATACATTGCTCTTCGGTGTATATCTGCGCTCTACTGTAAGCCAACCTTCCCTGCTTGGCGGTATGGAGGGAGGAATAATGGCCGCGGCACGTTAGGCTGAGTTAGGTTGCGTACGTGTACGTTACGTTTGGTACGTTTAGGGGAGGATAGCTTTGACTTTTGTGCTGTACGCTGATATTCGGTGGATTTCTCCGCCCTACTCTGCCCTAACATGACTTGCTTTTCTCTGGGAGGCCCGATTTAGTGGGCGCGGCAAGTTAGGAAGGCTTAGGTTACGTTCGCTTTCGCTATGCTGGAACGTGTTATGCTTGTATAGCTTTGACCTTTCTGCTATACACTGCCATTCTATTGACTTCTGTGCGCCACTCTCCCCTAATATGCGCTCCTTGGCGACGGGGAGACCAGCAATAACGCTCTGGGCATGTTAGGATGAGTTATGTTGCGTATGGCTAGGTTAGGATGGGTATGATATTCTAGAATATCCTCGACTTTGGTGCCATTCACTGCGATGCGGTGGATTTCTGCGCACTACTGTGCTCCAGTAGATTCTGCTTGTATCTGCGGTGCAAGCAATTAGGTTGCGTTGGGCAACGTATTAGTATGTCGCGTTTAGATACATTAGGATGGGCTACACTGTCTTTCGTGATTTACACTGCTTTCCGGCGCATTTCTCTCATCCCAAGTGCTATACTGCATTATGATTCGCACTGGGGATGCCAGGAGCAATGGTCTCGGCAGGTCATATTGAGTTATGCTGTGTTTGGTTAGGTTACAATACGTCAGGTTAGGTTAGGGTATCTACGCCCCTTGTGCCATGCACTGCAATGCGGTGGATTTCTGCTCTCTAATATCCTCTAGTACATTCTGCTTGTCTCTCTAGGCGCCAGCAATAGTGGTCTCGTAGTGATAGGTTGAGTTAGACTACGTTTGGGTTTGTCACAATAGGCTAGGTTCGGATAGGCTACGTTGACTTTTGTGCTATTCGCTGATATTCGGTGGATTTCTGCGCTCTAATGTGCTCTAATACGCTATGCCGGGCTCTGGGAGGTCCGCAATATTGGTCTCGTCACTTTATATTTAGTTACACTACGCTTGGATAAATGATGTGATGACAAGTTCTGTCAGGATGTGTTCGACTTTTGTGCTAAACACGGCAATGCGGTGGATTTCTGCGCTACGCTGTCCTCTAGTATTCTCTGCTTGTCTCGGTGGAGGCCAGCAATTGTAGTCCCGGGACGTTAGGTTGAGATAGTTTACGTTTGGTTATGTTAGGTTAGGTTAAGCTCGGCCGGTTAACTTAGACTTTCGTGCTGTACACTGCTATTCGGAGTATTGCTGCGCTATACTGTGCTCTAATAAATTATGATTGACCCTCGGAATGCCAGCAATATCGCCCTCAACAAGTTTGGTTGAGTTAGGTTACGTTTGGCCAGCTTAGGCTGGGTTAAGTTCTGAAACGGTTGCTTTGACTTTCTCGCTATACACTGTTATCCGTTGTATTTCTGCGATCCACTGTGCTTTACCATATTCTGCTTGACTATGGGGAGGCCACGAGCAGTGGTCGTTGCAAGTTATGTTGAGATATGCTACGTTCGGTTAGGTTAGGTTAGGTCAGGTTATACTAGGGTATCTACGGCTTATGAGCTATTCACTGCAATGCGGCGGATTGTAGCGCTATACTCCCCCTAATATGTCCTGCTTGGCTAAGCGGAGGCCAGCAATAGTGGCGGCGGCATGTTTGGTTGAGTTCGGTTACGTTTGGTAGTGTTACGATTAGTTATGTTAGGAGAGGGTGCCCTTGACTTTTGTGCTGCATACTGCATTTCGCTGGATTTCTCCTCTCTACTGTGCTCTAATGTGCTCTGCTTTGCTCCGGGAAGGACAGAAATGGCGGCCGCGACTTGTTTGTTTCGGTTACGTAACGTTTGGATAGTTTACGTTGGCATGGTTAAGGTTTGGGTAGCTTTGATTTTTCTGCTATACACTGCGATTCTATTGACTTCTGCGCCCTAGTCTCCTCTAATAGTTCTGCATGGCCCTGGTGAGGCCGGCCATAGTGGACTAGACACGTTAGGTTTCAATTGGTTGCGCTTGGCTTGGTAAGGTTAGGTCAGGTTTGGTTGGGATATCTTCTACTTTTCTGCTTCACACCACAGTGCTGCGGATTACTGCGCTCTACTGTCCTCTGGCATATTCTGCTCGGCTATAGCGGTCGCGGCAAGTTAGGTTGGGATTGGTAACGTTTGGTTAGGTTAGGCTTTGTTGGATTACGTTAGGGTAGCATTGACATATGCACTCAACACTGATCCTCTATGGATTTCTGTGCTATACTGTGCTCTGTCATATTCTGCTGGTCCCTGGGGGATCCAGCAGTATTGTTCGCGGCTCGATTGGTGTAATTGCCCTACATTTGGCTAGGTTTGTTTGGGACTGGTATGTTTAGGATATCTTCGACTTTGTGCTATACATTGCTATTTGGTGGCTTTCTGCGCTCTACTGTGCCGTACTATACACTGTTCGAATCTTCGGAGGCCAGCAATAGTAGTCAATGCATTATAGGCTGTTTTAGGCTGCGTTTGGTAACGCTACGATTGGTTAGGTTGGGATAGGATGGAGTGAACCTTTGTACTATACACCGCAATTCGGAGGGTTTCCACGCTCTACATTGCTCTACTGTTCTCTGTTCGCCTCCGGGGAGTCCAGTAATAATGCTCTCGGCACGTTAGTTTGAGTTAGGGTACTTTTGGTTATGACATGCAATTTTGGGTCAGGCATGTATTGCTTTGACTTTCGTGGTGTAGACGGTTGTTCGGCGGACTTCTGCGATCAACTGTGCTCTATTATGTCTTGCTTGGTTCTAGGGATGCCAGGAATAGTGGTCTCGGCACGTAAGGTTGAGGCAGATAACGTTTGGTTATGTTACGTTTGGTAAGGTTAGGATAGAATAGCTTTGACTTTTGTTCAATACACTGCCACTTGGCGGCTTTCTGCGCTCTTCTGGGCTGTACCATATTCTGCTTGGCCCAGGGCAGGACGGCGATAATGGTCTCTGCACGCTAGGTAAGGACAGGCTGCGCACGGTTACAAAAACTTTGGATTGGTTAGGACAGGGTAGCTCTGATTTTTGTGCAGTACACTGCTTTTCGGTGGACCTCTCCGCTCTGATATGCCCTCATATGCTCTGCTTCTCTCTGTGGAGGCCAGAAATTGCGGCCGAGGCGCGTTAGGGTGAGTTAGGTTACGTTTGGCTAGTTTATGTTATCATGGATAAGGTTTGGGCAGCTTTGACTTTTCTGTTGTACACTTTGATTCTATGGATTCCTGCGCATAATGCTGTACTAATATGTTCCGCATGGCCCTGGGGAGGCCAGCAATAGCGGTCGCGGAACGATGTGTTGAGTTAGATTTCGTATGGTTTGACAAGGTTCTGTTATGATAGGCAGGGATAGCTTTGACTCTTGTGCTGTACACTGCTGTTCGATGGATTTCTGCGCTCTTCGTTGCACTAATATATTCCACTCGACTCTTGGGAGGCCACCAATGGCGGTCGTGGCACGATGGTCTGAGTTAGGTAATGTTTGGTTGGGTTAGGTTAGTTTAGGCTTGGCAAGGATGGCTTCGACTCTTGTGCTCTACCCTGCAGTTCGTTGAATATCTGTCCTCTACTGTGCTCTAATATGTTCTGCCTGTCTCTGGGGAGGCCAGCAGTAGAGGTTTCGGCTGGTTAGGTTTTGTTATTCTATGTTTGTTTAAGCTAGGATAGGTCTGGTTAGGTTAGGTTATCTTTGACTTTAACGGTATAGACTGCAATTCGGTGGGTTTCTACGCTCTACATTGCTCTAGTATACTGTGTTCGACTCTGGGGTGTCTGTAATAGTTGTCTCGGCGCGTCAAGTTCGGTTAGGCTACGTTTGGTTAGGGTTTGTCTGTTCGGGTTAGGCATGGATAGCTTCGACTTTCGCTGTATATACTGTTGCTAGGTAGATTACTACGCTCTACTGTGCTCTAGGATGTTCTGCTTGGCTCTGGGGAGGCCAGCAATAGTGGTCTCGGTACGTTAGGTTCAGATAGGTAACGTTTGGTTATGTTACGTTTGGTAAGGTCAGGACAAAGTAGAATTGTCTTTTATGCTATACACCGCTATTCGGATGATTTCGGCTCTCTACTGTGATCTAAATTTCCCTGCGTTGCTCTGGGAATTCCAGAAATAGTGGCCGCGACGCGTTAGGTTGGGTTAGGTTATGATCGGCTAAGTCAGGCTTGTTTGGGTTACGTTGGGATAACTTTGACCTTCGTGCTATACACTGTCAATACATGGGCCTCAGAGCTTCACTCTACTGTAATACGCCCGGCATGGCAGCGGCGAAGACAGCAATGGTGGGCTAGGCACGTTAAGTTGGGACTTGTTACGTTTGGCTATGCTAGGTTAGGCCAGGTTAGGTTAGGTTATCCATCACTTTTCTGCTTTACACATCAATGCGGACTATTTCTGCTCTCTACTGTGCACTACTATATTCTGCTTGGCTCTGGGCAGTCCAGCAATTGTGGTCTCAGCACGCCAGGTTATGCTATATTACGCTTGGCTTGGCTAGGTTAGATTACGTTTGGTTGGGATAGCTTTGCCTTTCGGCTATACACTGCAATTTGTTCGATATCTGAGAACTGCGTTGCTCTACTGGCGTCTGTTTGAATCTGGGGAGGTGAGGAATATAGGTCGAAGCACGCTTGGATGATATATATTACGTTTGGATAGGTCAGCTTCGGTTAAGTTTGTTTCGGATGGCTTTGACTTTTGTGCTAAACATTGCTATTGGGTGGACTTCTGCGCTCTACTGTGCTCTAGAATGCCCTGATTGGGCCTCGGGATGCCAGCAGTTGAGGTCTTGGCACGTTAGGCTGACTTAGGCTTCGTTTGGATAGGACAAGTTCTGTCAGGTTAGGTTCGGATGACTTTGACTTCTTTGCCTTGTACTCCGCTGCAGAGTATATTCGGTTTTGTTCTTTGGAGGTCAAGAATAGTGGTCTGGGCAAGTTAGGTTGCGTCAGGTTGCGTCAGGTTGCGTCCGTTTGCGTTATGTGTGGTTAGGTTAGGACAGGGTAGCTTTGTCTTTACTGCTGTACACTGATATCCGGCGGATTTCTTCGCTCTACTGTGATCTAATATAACCTTCTTTATTCAGGGAATTCCAGAAATTGTGGCCGCGGCTCGCTAGGTTGTGTTATGTTACTTCTGGCTAGGTTAGGTTTGTTTGGGTTAGGTTGGGATATCCTTGAACGTCGTACGGTACATTGCCGTTTCATGGGCTTCTGCGTTCTACTCTCCTCTAATTTATCCTGCCTGGCGGTCAGGACGCCAGCAATCGTGGTCTAGGCACGGTAGGTTGTGATTGGTTACGTTTGGTTGGGGTAGGTGGAGAAAGTTTAGGTTAGGGTATACGCTGCTTCTCTGAATTACACATCGATGCGTCGGATTTCTGCGCCCTACTGTGCTCTAGCATGTTCTGCTTGGCTCAGGGGATGCCAGTGAAAGTGGTCTCGGCACATTAGGTTCAGAGAGGATCAGTTTTCCAAAGTTATGTTTGCTTCGGTTAGGTTTGGATAGTTTCGGCTTTTCTCATGTGCACTGCCATTCTATGGATTTCAGCACCCTGCTCTCCTCTAATACGCCCTGCTTGGCTCTAAGGTGGCCGGCAATGCTGGTCGCGCCACGTTAGGATGTGTTATGCTGCGTTTGGATTGGTTATGTTGGTTTGGGTTAGGTTCGCATAGCTTCGATTTTCGCAGTTTACAATAATGTTCGATGGATTTCTGCGCTCTACTATGCTCTAGTATTCTCTGCATGACTCTGGGTAGGCCAGTAATAGAGGTCTCGCCAAGCTAAGTGGTGATAGGCGGCGCTTGGTTAGGCTATGTTTGTTGTGGCTTGGTTTGTGTAGCTTCGACTTTTCGGCAGTACGCTGCGTTTCTATGGGTTTCAGCTATCTACTCTCCTCTAATATGCTCCGCTTGTCTCTGGGTATGCCAGCAGTTGCGGTCCCGTCACGCAAATTTTAGTTGTGTCACGCTTGGTTGCGTTATGATTTGTTAGGTTAGGAGGGGCTTGCTTTGACTTTTGTGCTACGCACCGCCTTTCGGTGGCTTTCTGCTCTCTACATTGCACTACTGTACTCTGCTCTACACTCGCGAGGCCAGTAATTCTGGTCCCAGGTGGTAAGATTGATTCATGCTACGTTAGGTTATGTTGCGTTTGGATAGGTTAAGAGGAGCTCGTTGTGACCTTTGCGCTGTACACTGCTATTCGACGGATTTCTGCACTCTACTGTGCTCTAATGTGTTCTGCTTGGCGCAGGGGAGGGCAAGAATGGTGGTCTCGGCTCGTTAATCTTATTTCGACTACGATCATTTAGGTTAGGTTAGGTGGCGTTAGGATGTGTTATAATTGACTTTCGTGCTATACGCTGCTATATGGTGGCTCCCGGCGCTCTACTGCGCCCAGCTATATTCTACTTTGATGAGGGTTTTCCAGCAACAGTGGTCTCGGCACGTTTGGTTAAGTTAGGATACGTTTGATTATATCACGTTTGGTTAGGTTACGGGAGGATAGCTTTGTCATTTGTGCTGTACACTGCTTTTCGGTAGATTTCTGCGCTCTACACGTCCCTGCTACACTCTGCTCGGCTCTGGGGAGGCCAGCAATAGTGGTCGTGGCACGAAAGTGTGAGTTAGGTTACGTTTGGTCATGTTAGGTTTGGTTAGGTTAGGGGAAGAAAGCTTTGACTTCTGTCCTGTATATTGCTATTCGGTGAACTTCTGCGCTATGCTGCGATCTAGCATGCACTGCTTGGCTCTGGGGAGGCCAGCAATAGTGTTCTCGGCCTATTTGTTTGTGCCAGGGTACGTTTGGTTTGGTTAGGTTATGTCAGGTTAAGTTAGGATTACTTTGACCTCACCTGGGCGTGATGGTGATGGTTGTCGGCATAGATATCGCTTACGCCTACAACACCCTGCCGTGGGCCGCCATCCGGTATGCCCCGTTGTACCACAGGGTTACCCAATACATAATGGCGGCATTCCGCGTCCATTTGGCGGAGCGCTCGAACGAATGTCCCGGACGATACACGACCGCCGTGCGGGCGACGATCTGCGGGGTTCTACCGGTATCAGTACTCTGGCCGTTTCTCTGGGACCTCGCGTACGACGCTGTCCTGCGCACTGCGCAACACTGCGGCCTGAGCCTGACGCTTTACGCGGACGACATGCTGGTGGTGGCCGAGGGGTCGAGTTGGGAAGAGGCCACGCTGCGTGTGGATGGCGGCGTGGCCTTCGACGCGCATAGCATCCCGCGGCTGGGGCCAAGTATCGCCCCAGAGGGGACCGAGGATATGTGGCTTTGCCGCCGGTCCCGTGGGAAGCCGCCTCTGTCCCGCATGCGCGTGCGGAACTTCGTGGTGGAGGTTCGGGACCGGATGAAGTATCTCGGCCTCGTCGTTGATATCCGCTGGAGGTTCGATGAGCATTTTCTCGCGCTGGATCCACGCCTGGAAGTGACGGCGGGGGCGCTTCGTCGCCTACTCCCCAACCAGGGTGGTCCAGACTGGAGGGTGCGCCGCCTCTACACAGGAGTCGTTCGCTCGGTGGCCATTTACGGTTTTCCGATCTGGGCGAACGACCAGGTCGCTGGTGCGTGCCGCCGTGCAATTCTTCGGCGAGTCGCTTGCAAGATGGCGATCAGGGTCGTGCTCGATTACCGCACGATTTCCCACGTGGCGGCGATGGTACTGGCGGGTGTTGCGCCTTTCGAAATGATAGCGGTGGCGGTGGACCGTACATAGGGTCGCCTCCACCGCGGCGGCGATGGTTCTCTTGAGGAAGGGGCCGTTTCGTTGAGGCGAAGTGTCCGGTAGTCCGTAATGACCGCCTGGTGAGCTCGTCTGAGGAAGCCGTGCAGCCGGAGGCACCGGACGTTCGGCGCTATTTTCCCTGTCAAGGAGGCATGGGTATGCAGCGGCAGCCTGCACACTTTCCGACTGAGACAGGTGCTAACCGGGCACGGGTGCTTCGGAGATTACCTGTGTCCCATCGGGCGGGAACGTGAGACTTGGTGTCATCACTGCGGGGAAGGGCGGGACTCGGCGCAGCACACGCTGGAGGAATGTCCGGCGTGGGCTCGCGAGAGGCGCATTCTATGTCGCGGTGTGGGTTTGGACCCTTCTCTCTCCGTCGCTGTGGCGCAGATGACGGAGGTTTTATGTGCGTTTCGTGCGGTGGCTTCCTTCTGCAGGGAGGCTACGTTACAGAAGGAAACCGCGGAGGGAGCCCGCGAGCGTAAGGCGTGCTCCTCGTGCGAAGGTCGAAGGATATTGCGAGCTCGGCGCCGCTTCGCACCGTGCGCCCGTCAGGATTGGTTAGCGCATTAGCCTTCCGCCATCGCAAACGTCACTGTACCTAGGGCAACGGCCATGGGGACCTTCGGCTGGATCTCATACCCTTGCCATACCTGAAGTGGCCCAAGAGTAATACGCCAAATCGGGTATCTCCCCGGGCGTTCTCCTTAAGCCTACTAGGGCCATGTGCGGGATGACTTCCTCCGCTGGTTGGACCGTGCTCGCATCATTGGTATGATGGTGACCTAAAATTCGCAACCAACATCTGCCCCTATATCAAAAATGGGCCAGGTACGGCAAAGCAGCGCATAGGCGCAGTGAACATTAAGAAGCAACAGTTGCACATACGGACGGCGAGAACGTCTCTCTCTTCCGTTGTAATCACTGTCAGGGTGACCATGGGCAGACGTCTGGGGGCCCGTCTGCTCGAGAGATCGCGTTCCTGGAGCGCGGCGCAACGTGACGTTCGCTCGGGGACCGAGAGGCATGCGTGTGTTGCAGTGCGGTGGTATGCGTGGTGTGTGCGCCTGTAAACGATCCACCTCGCGCACATGGACATGGATACTTCGGGTTCGAGTTTCCGTCTCGCCGGGAGGGAACTGCGGTAGCGTCGCAGTGGCGTCTTGACAATTGCGTCGCCGCAAAGTTCGTGGCGCTCCGAAACGTGAAGGGCTGGCCATCATGGGGTTTTGGTGGGTAAAAATCCCACATAACCCTGCCCCCTCGCCTAGGGAGGCCGGTTGTATGTGGAAGACATCCACTCGTGAAAAAAGGGATATCATTCACCTTGTGCTTTACACAGCAACGCAGCAGATTCCTGTCGTCCACAGCGCTCTGATATATTCTGCTTTGCTCTGGGGAGGCTAGCAATATAGGTCGAGGCACGTTAGGTTGTTTTATGTTACGTTTGGTTTGATTAGTTTATGTCAAGCACGGTCTGGTTATCTTTGACCTTCGTGCTGTACGCTGCATTGGGAGGATTTCTGCGCTCGAAGGGGCTCTACTACTCGCTCCTTGGACCTGTGGAGGCCAGCGATAGTGGTCCTGGTACGTCAGGTTCATCTGGGATACGTTTGGTCATTTTAAGTTAGGTTAAGTTTGGTTAGGGTAGCTTTGACCTTCGTAACATACAAAATTATTCGGTGGTTTCTACATTCTACTGTGCTCTAGTGCATTCCGTTGGTGTTTATAGAGGACAGCAATAGTGGTCTCGGCATGTTAGGTTTAGTAATGTTTCGTTTCGTTAAATTTGGTTAGGCTGGCTCGGTTAGTATTTCTTTGACTTCCTCAATGAACATTATTATGTGGTGGATCAGTGTGATCCACTGGGATCTACTACATTCTTCTTTGCTCTGGGGACGCCAGCAGCAGTGGCCGCGACACGTTATGTTGAGTTATGCTACGTTAGGTTGGGTTAGGTTGAGACATATTTGGTTGGTGGAGATTAGTCTTTTGCGATATATATTATAATGTGGTGGATTTCTGCGCACTAATGCTCCCTAGTAGATACAGCTTGCCTCAGTAGAGGCCAGCAACAGCGGTCTCGTCATGTTAGGTATAGTTAGGTTACGTTTGGTCACGCTACGTTTGGCTAGGTTTGGAGAGGCTTCTTTGACTTCTGCGCTATTCGATGTTATTCCGTGGATTTCTGCGATCTAATGTAGTCTGGTATTCTCTGTTTCGCCGCGGGAGGCCAGCAATATTGATCTCCTCACGTTATGACGGGTTAGGTTACGTTTGGCTATGTTAGGTAATGTTAAGCTCGGTCAGGTTAACTATGGCTTTCGTGCTATACACTGCTGTTGAAGCGTTTCTGCGCTTTACTATGTTCTACTGTATTACGCTTAGACATGGAAATACCAGCAATATAGTCCTCGGCACGTTAGGTTGTCTTAGGTTACGTTCGATTAGTTAAGGCCTGTTTCAATTCGGTAAGGGTAGCTTTGGCTTTCGTGCTATACACTGACGTTCGTCGGATTTCTGCACTCGGCTGCTCTCTACAACATTTTGCGTCTCCTTGGAGAGGACAGCAGTAGTGTCCGTGGTATGTTACGTTCAGGTCGGCTACGTTTCGCTAGGTTATGTTAACCTTTGTTAGGCCTTGATGGATATGACTATTGTGCTATACACTGCGATTATATGTACTTACGTGTCCTACTGTCCTCCAGTAATGTCGGCTCGTATCTGGGGAAGTCAGCAGTAGTGGTCTGGGTACGTTAGGTTGTGATACGTTACGTTTGCTTGGGTTAGGTTAGGTTAGGTTAGGTATGGTCATCCACGGCTTTTGTGCTATTCACTGCAATGCGGTAAATTTCTGCGCTCTACTGTGCTCTGATATGTTCCGCTTGGCTCTGTGGCGCCCAGTAATAGTACCCTCGGCACGTCAGCTTGAGCTAGGTTACGTTGCGTTGGATTAGGTTAGGAAGGCTTAGGTAAGGTTTCCGTGACCTTTGTGCTGTTCACTGTTATTCGGAGTATGTCCGCGCTCTACATTGCTCTACTATATTCCGCTAGACCCAGGGCAGGCGAGCAATGCAGGTCGTGGCACGTTAGGTAGTGTTAGGTATGTTTTGTCAGGTTAGGATACGCTAAGTTTGTTTAGGATTACTTTGACTTTCGTGCTGTACACTGCTTTTCGGTGAATTTCTGTGATCTGCAGTGCTCTACAATATTGTGCTTGACTCCGGGGATGACAGCAGCAGCGGCGGGGGCACGTTATGTTGGGTCATGCTACGTTTGGTTAGGTTAGGCTATGCCAGGTTTGGCTGGGCCATCCTCGAGTTTTATGCCTTACGCTTCTATTCTCTTGATTTCTGCGCTCGGCATTACTCTACTGTACTCTGCTCGTCTCAGGGGAAGCGAGCAATAGTGGTCGTGGAACGTTACCTTAGGCCATCTTACGTTTGGTTAATCTAGGTTAGGCTATGATTGGTAGGAAAGGCTTTGACTTTCGTGCTATACCCTGTTATTCGGTGAAATTCTGTGATCTACTGTACTCTACTTGAATCTGCTGGGCTATGGAAAGCCCAGGAGCTGTGGCCGCTGAATGTTATGTTGAGTTACGTTTGGTTAGGTTAGGTCTGCCAGGTTGGGTTAGTATATCTTCGACTTTTGTGCTATTCACTACAATGAGGTGTGTCTTTGCGCACAACTGCTCCCTAGTAAATTTGGCTTGTCCCTGTGGAGGCCAGCAATGGTGGTCTCGTCCTTTTTGGTTGAGACATGTTACGTTTGGTTATGTTAGGTTAGCCAATGTTAGTATAGGATACCTTGACTTCTGTACTTCTCACTGCTTTTCGGTGGGTTCCTGCACCCTACTGCGCTCTGATATGTTCAGCTTTGCTCTATGAAGGGCAGCGATACTGTTATCGTTGCGTTACTTTCAATTAGCCTACGTTCGGTTGGGTTAGGTTAGGTCAGATTAGGTCAGGATATCTATGACTTTTGTGCTTTACACTGCAATGCGGTCGATTTCTACACCCTACTCTCCTCTAGTATTTTCTGCTTGCCTCTGCGGAGGACACCCATAGTGTTCTCAGCACGTTAGGTTGAAGCTCGTTACGTTTGTTTATGTTACGTTTGGTTATGTCTGGAGAGGATAGATCTAACTTTCGTGCTGTACACTCTTATACGGCGGATGTCTGTGCTCTACTGTGCTCTAATATACTCTGCTTGACTCTAAGAAGGCCATTAATGGTGGACTCGGCATGTTAGGTAGAGTTAGTCTACGTTTGGTTACGTTATGTTAGTTTGGATTAGGTTTCCATAACTTTGACTTTCGTAGTTTACACTGCTATACGTTGGATTTCTGCGCTCTACTGTGCTCTGGTGTGTTCTGCTCGGCACTTAGGAGGATAGCAATAATGGTCTCGTCACGTTAGCTTGAGCAAGGTTACGTTTCGTTAAGTTCGGTTGGGAAGGCTCGATTAGGCTTTCATTGACTTTTGTGCTTTAAACAGCTAATTGGTGGATTCCTGTGCCCTACATTGCTCTACTATATTCTACTCGACTCTGCTGAGGCGAGAAATATTGGCCGCGGCACGTCGGATTGTGTTAGGTTACGTTTTGCTAGCTTGGCTTACGGTAAAATTGGTTATGATAGCCACGTCTTTCGTACTATACACTGTTATTTGGTCGATTTCTGCGATCAACTGTGCCCTAATATATTCTGCTTGACTCTGTGGAGGACAGCAATAGTGGTCTCGTCATGTTAGGTTGAGTTATCTTACGTTCGTTTATTTTACGCTTGTCTATGTTAGGATAGGCTACTTTGACTTTTCTTCAATACACAGCTATTACGTGCATCTCTGCGCTTCGATGTGCTCTAATATGCTCAGCTTGTCTCCGGGAGGCCAGCAATATTGGTCTTGTCACGTTAGGTTGTGTTTGGTTACGTTTGGTTAGGTTAGGTTGGGTTCAGGTCGGTCTGGTTAACACAGACTTTCGTGCAATACATTGCCATTTCATGGACTCCTGCGCTCGACGCTCCTCCAATATGTTCTGCTTGGCGATGAGGAGGCCAGCAATGGTGGACTCTGCTCGTTAGGCGTAGTTGTTCTACGTTTGGTTAGGTAAAGATTGGTTAGGTAAAGATTGGTCAGGTTTGGTTAGGATACCTTTGTCTTTCGTGCTATACAGTGCTATTTGGTGGCTTTCTGCGCTCTACGGTGCTCCAGTATACTCTGCTTGCCTCCGGTGAGGCACGCAGCAGTGGTCTCGGCACATTAGGTTATGTTATGCTACGTTCCCTTATATTACGTTTGGATAAGATACGACATGATAGCGTAGACTTTTGTGATGTAGAATGCAATTCTGTGAATTCCTTCTCACTACGTTGCTGTACTATACTCCGCTCGACTCTGTGGTGGCTGGTAACAGTGGTCCCGGCACGTTTGAGTTAGGCTACGTTCGGTTAGGTTACGTTTGCTTGGGTTATGTTCGGATGAATTTGGTTTTCGTGGTATACACTGTTATCCAGTGGATTTCCGCGCTCAACTCTGCTCCACTCTACTCTGCTCGTCTCTTGGAATGCCAGCAATAGTGGTGGCGACACGACAGGCTCAGTCAGTTTACGTTTCATTAGGTTGTGCCAGGGTAGGTTAGGTTACGATATTCCTGACTTTTGTGCTGTACACCGCAATTAGGTGTCTTCCTGCGCTCTGCCGTGCTCTAGTATATTCTGCTTGGTCGTGAGAAGGCAAGCAATAGTGATCTCGGCACTTTAGGTTAGGTTAGGTTACGTTTGGTTAGGCCAGGATGTCCTAAGTTTGGACAAGATAGCACTGAATTTCAAGCTATACACTGTTATACGGTGGACATCTGTGATCTACTCTACTCTACTGTATTCCGCTTGGATCTGCCGATGCCTGCAGCAGTGGTCGCGGCAAGTTGTGTTGAGCTATGCTGCTTTCGGTTAGGTCCGCTTATGTCAGGTTAGGTCAGGGTATCTAGGAGTTTTGCGCTATACACTGCTCTTCGGTGTGCTTCTGAGCGCTACTGTACTCCAGCGCATTCTGCTTGCCTTTGTAGAGGACAGAAATGGTGCTCTCGTCATGTCAGGTTGAGTCAGGTTACGTTTGGCTAGGTTAGGATATACTACTTGGACTTTTGCGCTATACACCGCTATACAGTATATTTCTGTGATCTTCTGCGCTCTTCTACATTCTGCTTGGCTAAGGGGAGGCCAGGAATAGTGGTCGCTGCACGTTATGTTCAGATATGCTGCTTTTGGTAATGTCATGTTAGGACACGTTCTGCTAGGATATCTGCGGCTTTTGTGCAGTGCACTGCAAAGCGGTGGAATTTGCGCCCTACTGTGCTCTAGTACACTCTGCCTGTCTCTGCGGAGGCCGTCAGTAGTGGTCTCGTCAAGTTGGGTTGACTTATGTAACATTTGGGAATGAAACGATTGGCTAGGTTAGGACAGGCAACTTTGACTTTTGTGCTATTTACTGCTACTCGGTGGATTTCAGCGGTATAATGTGCTCTAATATGCCTTGCATGCTTCTGGGAGTCCAGAAATAATGGTCTCGAGACGTTATGTTGAGTTACACTACCTTCGGGGAGGTTAGGTTAGGTTATGTTGCGTCTGGATATGTCCGGCTTTTCTGCTACACACCGCAATGTAGTGGATTTCTGCGCTCTACTGTGCTCTAGTATACTCTTCTTTGCGCTGGGGAGGCCAGCAATAGTTGTCTCGGCATGCTTGGTTGAGCTAGCCTACGTTTGGTTTTGTTACGTTTACTGAGGTTGTTATAGAATAGTCTAGACTTTCGTGCTATGCACTGCTATCCGTTGATTTCTGCACTCTACCGTATTCTAATACCTCCAGCTTTTCACTCGAGAGGCCAGCAATCGTGATCTCGGCCCTTTATGTTGAGTTAGGTTAAGTTTGGTTGGGATAGTTTTCGTCTGGTCAGGTTAGGATATCCTCGACTCTTGTGCTATTCACTGCAATGCCGCGGGTTTCTGCACACTACTGTGCTCTAGTACATTCTACATGTCCTTGTGGAGGACAGCAATTGTGTTCTCGTCGTGTCAGGTTGCGTTAGGTTACGTTTGGCTATGCTACGTTTGGTTAGGTTCCGTTGGGCTACTTTGTCTTATGTGCTATACACCACTATTCTGTGGGTCTCCGCGATCCAATGCGCTATAACATTCTCTGATTGGCTCTGGGGAGGCTAGAAACAGTGGTCTCGGCACGTTAGGTTGAGAAAGGTTACGTTCCGTTAGGTTAGGTTAGTCGGGCTCGGTTAGGATTTCTTAGACTTTTGTAATATAAACTGCTATTCGGCTGATTCCTGCGGTCTACATTGCTCTACTATACTCTGCTCGACTCTGGTGAGGCGAGTAATAGTGGTCTTGTCACGTCAAGTTGGGTTAGGTTACGTTTGGTTCGGGCGGGTTAGGACAATTTTGGTTGGGGTAGCTTTTACTTTCATACTATACACTGTTGTTCGGTGGATTTCTAGGCTCGACATCGCTCTACAACAATCTGCTTTGCCCTGAGGACGCCGGAAGTAGTGGCCGCGGCACGTTACGTTGAGGAAGGTCACGTTTGGTTAGGCTACGTTAGCTTCGGTTATATCTGGACGGATTGGATCTTTGTGCTATACATTGCGATTCTGTGGACTTCTGCGCCCTACTGTCCTCTGGTAATATCGGCTCGAATCAGGGGAGGCCAGTAATAGTGTTCGGTGTACGTAAGGTTGAGTCATGTTACGTTCGGCTATGTTAAGATTGGGTATATTAGGATAGGGTAACTTCGAATTCTGTGCTATACACTGCTATTAAGTGAACTTCAGTGCTCCAGTGTGCTCTAGTATGTTCCGCTTGGCTCCGTGGTGGCCAGCAATAGTGGTCTCGGCAGATTAGGTTTTGTTAGGCAACGTTCGGTTAGGTTACGTTTGTTTGGGTTAGGTCTGGGTAGCTATGACTTTCCTGGCATAGACTGATGTTTGGTGTATTCCTGCGCCCTTCTGTGCTCTACTATACTTTGCTTGACTCTGGGGAGGACAGAAATAGTGTGCGCTGCGCTTTAGACTTAGATAGGCTGCATTCGGTTATGTTACGATTGGCTAGGTTGGGAGAGGATTACTTTGCCTTTTGTGCTATACACAGCTATTCGGTGGACTTCTGCGCTCCAATGTGGCCGGATATGTTCAGCTGTTCTCTGCGTAAGACAGCAATAGTGGTCCCGGAACCTTATTCTGGGTCAGGCTACGTTTGCTTGTGATAGGTTATGTCAGGCTAGGTTCGGTTGTCATTGACTTCTGTGCTTCAAACTGTGTCGCCGCTGATTTCTGTGATCTATTGCGCTCCAGTATATTCTGCTCTGCTCTGGGGAGGTCGGCAATAGTGGTGCAGGACGGTTAGGTGGAGTTACGCTACGTTTGGCTACGCTGCATTTTGCTACGTTAGGCAAAGGCAGCTTCGACTTTTGTGCAATACACAGCTATTCTGTGGATTTCTGCGCACTGCTGTGCTCTAGTACATTCCGCTTGTATCTGTGGAGGCCAGCAATAGTGGTCTCGTCATATTTGGTTGAGTTGGGCATCGTTCGGCTGTGTTACGTTTCGCTATGTTAGGATATGCTACTTTGACTTTTGTGCTTTACACTGCTTTTCGGCGGATTTCTGTTGTCCAAAGTGCTCTTCTACACTCCGCCTTGCTGTGGGAATAACAGGTGCAGTGGTCACCTCACGGCATGTTGGGTTATGCTGTGTTTGGTTCGGTTTGATTATGTCAGGTTAGGTTAGGATATCCGCGGCCTTGGTGCTGTTCGCCTCAATGCGGTGGATTTCAGTGCTCTACTGTGGCCTAGCTCATTCCGCTTTTCTCTGCGGATGTCAGCAATAGTGGTCTGGTTATGGCAGGTTGAGCTAAGCTTCGTTTGGATATGTTCCGTTTGGCTAGGTTAGTATAGGCTACTTTGACTTTTGTGCTATTCGCTGCTATTCGGTGGATGCCTGCGATCTAATGGGCACTGATATGCACTGCTTGGCCCTGGGGAGATCAGCAGTAATTGTATCGGCACGTTAGGTTGAGTTACGTCACGTTCCGTTAGAGTAGGTTAGGATGGCATGGTTAGGATTTCCATGACTCTTGAGCCATACGCTACTATTCGGTGGATCCCTGCGCTATACATTGCACCACTATACTTTGACCGACTCTGTGGAGGCGAGCAATAGCGGTGGCGGCACGCTAGCTTTAGTTAGGTTACAGTAGGTTAAGCGAGGTTAGATTAAGTTTCCTGAAGATAGCTATGACTTTCGTGCTGTAGACTGTTTTTGGGTGTAATTCTGTGATCTAGAGCGCTATACTACATTCTGCTTAGCTATATGGAGTCCAGGAGCAGTGACCGCGGCACGTAATGCTGAGTGACGCCACGGTTGTATAGCTTAGCTTATGCTAGGTTTCCTTCTACTTTGGCGTTTCTCACCGCAGTGCGGTGGATTTCTGGGCACAATTGCTCCCTTGTGCATTTCGATTGTCTCTGTAAAGGCCAGCAATTGCGGCCTCGTCCAGTTAGGTTGAGATATGAAACGTCTGGTTATGTTACGATTGGCTATGTCAGGATGGGCTACTTAGGCTTTCGTGCTTTACACTTCTTTTCGGCGGATTTCTGTGATCTACTTGCTCTGATACATTCTGCTTTGCTCCGGGGCTGCCAGCAGAAGTGGTCGCGGCACTCTATGTAGAGCAATGCTACGTTTTGTTAGGTTTGGTTAGGTCAGGTTAGGTTCGGATATCTAAGGCTATTTTGCCATTCTCTGGAATGTGGTGGATTTCTGCGCACTACTGTGCTCTAGTATATTCTGCTTGGCTCTATGGAGGGCGGCAATAGTGGTCGGTCTACGTTAGGTTGAGTTATGTTACGTCTGGCTACGCTAAAGTTGGATATATTAGGATAGCGCAGCTTTGACTTTTGTGCTATAGTCTGTCATTCGGGGGATTTCTGCGCTCGTTGCTCTCTAGTGCACTCTGCTTGCCTCTGGGAAGCCAGCCATATTGGTCTCGTCACGTTATGTTGAGTTACACTACGTATGGATACGTTAGGTGAGGGCAAGTTCCGTCAGGATATGTTTGAGTCTTGTGCTATACACTGGAATGATTAGAACTTCTGCGTTTCGATGTGCTCTAGTATTTTCTCCTTTGCCTTTGTGAGACTATCTATAGTGGCCTCGGAACGTTAGGTTGAGCAATACCTGTTATGTTACGTTTGGAAGGATAGGATATGATAGCTTACACTTTTGTGCTGTACACCCCTATCCGCGCACTTCTGTGCTCTACTGCGTTCTAATACCTTCAGCCTGGGTTTGTGGAGGCCAGCAATGGTGGTCTCTGATCGTTAGGTTGATTTGATTTACGCATGGCTAATTTGTGTTAGGGTGAGCTCGGTCAGATAGCTAAGACTCTCGTGCTATACACTGCTATTCGGAGCATTCCTTTATTCCTGCGCTGCGCTGTGCTCTATTAAATTACGCTTCGCCTTCGGAGTGCCAGCAATATTGTTCTCGGCACGTTAGGTTTAGTTAGGTTGCGGTGGTTAGATTATATTGCGTTAATTTCTCTAACGGTAGCCTGGGCTTCCGTGTTATGTACTGCATTTCGGGGAATTTCTGCGCTCGGTTGCGCTCAATTACATTCGGCTTGGCCCTGGGGAGGCCAGCAATAGTGGTCGACGTACGTTATGTTGAGCTATGTTACGTTTGGTCATGTAAAGTTCGGATATGATAGGAATGAATAGCTTTGACTTTTACGCTACACACTGTTATTCGGTGGACTCCTACGCTCACTTGCGCGCTAGTATGCTCTGCTTGGCTCTGGGGAGGCCAGCAATAGTGATCTCGGTACGTAAGCTTGAGTTGTATTACGTTTGGCTAGGTTACGTTATGTCAAGCTCGGTTAGGTTATTTTCGGCTTTCATGCTATACACTGCTGTTCGGAGGATTCCTGCACGCGACTGTGCTCCGCCGTATTCTGCTTGGCCCTGGGGAGGCCATCAATAGATGCGGCACGTTATGTTGGGTTAGGCTACGTTCGACTATGTTACGTTAAGTTATGTTTTGTTAGGGTGGCTTAGACTTTCCCGCTATACACTATTATACGGCGGTTTCCTGTATTCTATTGTGTTCTACTGTATTCTGCTTGGATATGTGGAATCTGGTAGCGGTGTTCGCGGCACGCACCTTTCAATTGCGCTACGTTGGGTTAAGTTAAATTATGGCAGGGTATGTGCGGCTTTCGTGCTATTCACTGCATTGCGAGGGATTTCTGAGGTCTGCTCTGCTCTAGTACATGCTGCCTCTCTCTGTGGATGCCAGCAATAGTGGTCTTATTATGGCAGGTTGGGCTAAGCTTCGTTTGGATATGTTACGTTTGCCTAGGATAGGATAGGCTACATTCGCTTTCGTGCTGTTCACTGCTATTCGGTGCATTTCTGCTCTCAAATGTTCTCCTGTGTCTCTGCCGGGCCCCTGGAGGACAGAGATATTGGCCTCTTCGCGTTATGTCGAGTTACACTACGTTTGGTTTGGTTAGGTTAGGCTAAATTAGGTCATGATATGTCTGACTTTTGTGCTATACACGGCAATGCGGTGGATTTCTGCTCTGTGATGTGCTGCAGCATTCTCTGCTCGGCTCTGGGGAGGCCAGCAATTGTGGTCTCGGCACGTTAGGTTGAGCTATGCAACGTTGGGTTGCGTTACGTTCGGGAGGTTAGAACAGGATAGTTTATACTTTTGTGCTTCACACTGCTCTCCGCGGATATATGCGATATACCGTGTTCCAATATCTTCTGCTTGGCTCTGGCAAGGCCAGCAACAGCGTTTCCCTCACGTTAGGCTGATTTGTATTACGTATGGTTAGGTTAGAGTATGTCAAGCTCTGTCAGGTTATCTCTGACCTACGTGCTATACGCTGCTATTCGGAGGATTTCTTGCCTCTACTGTGCTCTAGAAGATTCTGCTTGTGTCTGCGGAGGCCAGCAATAGATGTCTGGTCATGCCAGGTTGAATTGGGCTTCGTTT
>NW_016995648.1:10434-15020 GCF_001483705.2 Eufriesea mexicana | reverse complement strand
TTCGTCTGTATAGCTATGACCTCTGTGCTATATGCTGCTATTCAGTGGACTTCTGCACTCTAGTGTGCTCCATTATGTTCTGCTTGGCTCTGGGATGCCCTGCAACAGTGGCCTCGGCACGTTATGTTGATATAGATAGCGTTTGATTATGTTACGTTCGGTTATGTTACTTTTGGTTATGTGAGGGTAGGATAGCTTTGACTTTTATGCTATACAACGCCAATAGCTGGACCTTTGCCCTCCACATTTCTCTAATATGTTCTGCTTGGCTCTGGCGAGGCCAGCAATATTTGTCTCGGCAGGTTATGTTTAGTAAGGTTACGTCCGGATACGTTAGGTTAGGAAAGGTTAGGTAAGCGTACCCTCGACGACTGTGCTACACGCTGCAACGGCTGTGGATTACTGCGGTCTACAGTGCTCTATTATATTCTGCTTGGCTACGTTGGATGCAATAATAGAGGTTTCGGTGGGCTAGTCTGGGATATGTTGCGCTTGGCTTCGCTAGGTTAGGTGAGGTTAGGACAGTGTAACTTTGACTTTTGTGCTATACTCATCTATTCTGTGGATTCCTGCTCACCTCGTTGCTCTTCTATACCCTGCCCGACTCTGGGGTGGCCAGGAATGACGGTCGTGATACGATAGGTCGAGGTATGTTACGTTCGATCAGGCTAGGTTGGGTTAGGTTCGGTTATTATGTGTTTGATCTGTGTGGTATTCGCTGTGGTACGTTGGTCCTCTGTGCCCTACTGCGCCCAAGAAGGTTCTACTTGGCTCTGGGGAAGCCAGCAATAGTGGAAGCGTCCCGTTAGCTTGAGCAATGTTACGTTTGGTTATGTTACGATTGGTTAGGTTGGGAGAGGGTAGCTTTGCCTTTTGTGCCATACACTGCCATTCTCTGAACTGCTGCCTTCTGCTCTCCTCTCATAAGTTCTGCTTGGCTATTGGGAGGCCTGCAGTAGTGGTCTTGTCGAGATAGGCCGTGTTAGGTTGCGGTTGGCCTGTTACGTTTGGTTAGGTTAGGACAGGGTACTTTAGACTATTGGGCTATAAACTGCTGTTCGAAGGGCTTCTGCTCCACATTGTTCTGCTATACCCCGCTCGACTTTCGGGAAGTCAGCAATAGTGTGCGCGGTACGTTAGGTTGAGGAAGGTTGCGTTTGGTTAGGTTAGGTTATGCTGTGTTAGGTCAGGGTATCCTCGACTTTTGAGCTGCGCAGTGAAATTCTATGGTCATCTGCGCTCTACTGTGCGTTGTCACTCACTGCTTGTCTCTGGGGACGCCAGGGCTAGTGTTCGCGGCACGCTATGCTGAATTATGTAACGTTTGGTAAGGTCCGGTTTGGTTGCTTGGTCAGTATAGCTTTGACTTTTGTGCTCTGCAGTGCAGCTCGGTGTACCTCTGCGCTCTGCGGCGCTCTTCTACGTTCTAGTTTGTCCGGCGATGTCATCAATAGCGGTCTAGCCACGTTTGGTTTGGCCTGGTTTTGTTTGGCTATGATACCTTTGGTTAAGTTAGGAGAGGACAACTTTTGACTTTTGTGCTATACACTGCTATTCGGTTGATTTCTGCGACCTACATTGCTCTAATATGCTCTGCTTGGCGACGGGGAGGCCTGCAACTGATGCCACGGGACGTTACGTTGTGTTAGGCTGCTTATGGTTATATTACGTTTGGTAATGCTGAGACAGTAAAGCCTTGACTTTTGCGCTATACACACACATTCGGAAGAGTTGTGTATCATTCATTGCTCTAATATGCTCTGCTCGGTTCTGGGGTGTACGACAATGTTAGTGTCGTCACTTAATGTTTTGTTAGGCTACGTTCTGGTGGGTTAGGTTAGTACATGTATGGAGAAGGACTTCTTCCACTCTTGCGTTATACACTGCAATGCGGTGGATTAATGAACACTACTGTGCTCTGGCAGATTCTGCATGTCTCTGGGGAGGCTAGCAACTGTGGTCTCGGCACGTTAGGCTGAAATAAGCTACGTTCGGTTATGTTACGTGTGGTTATGATTGGATATGGTAACTTCGACTATTGCGCTAAGCACTGCGGTTCTGTGGATATCTGCACTCTACTGAGCTCTACTGTATTCTGCTTGGCCGTGGGGAGTCCAGCAATAGTGTTCGCGGCACATTATGTTGACTAAGGTTACGCTTGGCGATATTCCGTTTGGCCATGTTTGGACGTGATAGATTTGACTTTTGTGCTATACACTGCGTTTCGCTGGATTTCAGCGATCTACAGAGCTCTAGTATGATCAGCTCGGCACTGCAGATGCCAGCAAATGTGGTCTCGGCAAGTTATATACAGTTATGTTGCGTCCGGCTATATTAAGCTTGGATAGGTTAGGATAGGGAATAAATGACTCCTGTGCTGTAAACTGCTATTCGGTGTATTTGTACGCACCACATAGCTCTACTATACTCTGCCCGAATCAGGGGAAACCAGCAACAGAAGTCGTGGCGCGACATGTTGTGTTAGATTTCGATGGTTTAGGTTAGGTTAAAATATGCTTGTTCACGATCGCTTTGACTTTTGTCCTATGCACTGCTATTCGGTGCATTACTGCAATCTACTTTGACCCAATATGTACTGCCTGGCTCTGGAGAGGGCAGAAATAGAGGTCCCAGCACGTTAGAATGAGTTATGTTGCGTTCGGTTATGTTACGTTTAGTTCGGTTAGGGTGTGATAGCTACGTCTCCTGTGCCATAGTTCGCGATTCGGTGGATTTCTGCGCTCTACACTGCTCTAGCATGACCTGCTTGGCTTTGGGGAGGCCAGCAATACCAGTCTCGGCACCTTATGCTTAGTTAGGCTACGTTCGGTTAAGTTAAGTTAGGACAGGTTTGGTCAAGGTATCACTGATTTTTGCGCTATCCACTGCAATTCGGTGAATTTCTGCGTTCTACTGTGCTTTTATATGCTCTGCGTGCACGTGAGGAGGCGAGCAGTAGTGATCTCGGCAGACTAATTTGGGTTACGTTACGCTTGGTTAAGTTAGTATAGGCTAGCTTTGGTTAGAATTGCTCCGACTTCCGTGATATACAGAGCTCTTCGATGGATTCGTGCCCTCCACTGTGCTCTACGTTAATCTTCCGGTCCCAGGGGAGACCAGCAGTAGTGGTCGCGGCAGGTTGCGTGAGCTTTGCTGCGATAGGTTAGGTTACGATCGTTTGCGTTAGGTTCGGATATCTTTGACTCTTATGCTGTACGCTGTGATTCTATGGATTTCTGCGCCCTACTTTCCTGTAGTATGTTCTGCTTGGCTCTGTGGTGGTCTGCAATGGTAGTGGCGGCACGTTAGGTTGAGCTTGGCTACGTTTGGCCCGTTTATGTTTGCATGAGTAATGTTGGAATAGCAACGGTTTTTCTGCTACAGACTGCGGTTCCATGGATTTCTGGGCCCTACGCCACTCCAATATGTTCCGCCTGGTCCTGAGGAAGCCATGGATAGTGGTCGCGGCACGTTAGGTTGAGTTAGACTGCGTTTGTCTGTGTTAGGTTATTCTGGGTTAGGCTGAGACATCTATGACCTTTGCGCTACGCACGGCAATTCTATGGTCTCCTGCGCCCTATTGTGCGCTATCACGCCCTGCTTGTCTTCCGGGACGCCAGAAATTAGTGTCGCCGCACGTTAGGTTGAGTAATATTACGTATGATAATGTAAGGCTTTGTTAGGTTAGGATGCGATAGCTTTGTCTTTTGCCTATGCACTCCTATGCGTTGGACTTTTGAGCTGTACTGCGCTCTAATATGCTCTGCTTGGCTTTGGGGGGGGGGGCGCAGAAGAGGTCTCGGATCGTTAGGTTTAGTTATCCTGCGTTCGGTAGGGTTCGGTTAGGACACGTTTTTTAGGATATTTTCGACTATTGTGCTATACACTGCCACGCGGGTGATTTCTGCGCACTACTGGACTCCAGTATATTCTGCGTGTCAATGTGGAGGCTAGCAATTGTGGTCTTGCCATGTTGGATTGGGCTAGGCTACGTTTGCGCATGTCACGGTTGCCTGTGTTAGGATATGCTTCTTCGACTTTCGTGCTGTACACTGATTTTCGGCAAATTTTTCTGTGCTCAACTACAATCTGCTTCGCTCTAGGGAGGCCAGGAGCTATGGTAGCGTCCTGTCGTGATGGGCTATGCTGCGTTAGATTAGTTTATAATATGTCAGGCTATGGTATTGTCTCTACGGCTTTTGTGCTATTCACTGCAGTGCCGTGGATTACTGCGCTCTACTGTGCTCCAGTACATTTTGCTTGTCTCTGTGGAGGGCAGCGGTGGTGGTCTCGTCGTGTTTGGCTTTGTTCGGCTACGTTTGGTTATGCCACGTTTGACTAGGTTAGGATAGGCATCTCGTCTTTTGTGCCTTTCACTGCCTTTCGGTGAATTTCTGCGCTCTATTGCGCTCTTGTATGCTCTGCCTGGCTCTGGGAGGCCAGCAATGTTGATCTCGTCGCGTCATGTTGTGTTACACTAATTTTGGGTAAGTTAGGTTAGGACAAGTTCAATCAGGTTATGTTTGTCTTTTGTGCTATACGCTGCAATGCGGTGGTCTTCTGCGCACTGCTGTGCTCCAGTGTTT
>NW_016995648.1:8204-10391 GCF_001483705.2 Eufriesea mexicana | reverse complement strand
AGCAACACAAGTCTTGGCACGTTAAGCTGAGCTGCGCTGCGTTCGGTTTTGTTACGTGTGGGAGGTTGGGACAGGATAGTCTATACTTTCGTGTTATACACACCTATCCGCGGATTTCTGTGCCCTGCTGTGTTCTGATACTTTCTGCTTGTCCCTGGGGAGACCACAAGTAGTGGCCTCGACACGCAATGCTGTGGTAGGCTACGTTTGGTTACTTTTGTTATCGTGGGGTTTGTCTGGACAGGTTCCACTTTTGTGCAATACTCTGCGTTTCTGTTGACCTCTGCCCCCTACTGCCTCTAGCAAGATCTGCCGGACCCTGTGGAGGCCTGCAACTGTGATCGGGGTACGTTAGGTTGAGCTACGTTACGTTTGGTTATGCTACGATTGGCTATATTAGAATAGCATGGCTTTGACTTTTGCGGTATACACTGCTATTCTTTGCATTTCTGCGCTCTACTGCATTCTTATGTTGTGTTCTTGTCTCTGGGGAGGCCAGCGACAGTGATCTCGGCACGTTGGGTCGAGTTATGTTACATTAGCTTAGGTTTGGTTAGACCTGGTTAGATTAGGGTAGCTTCGACTTTCGTGATATTCACTTATATTCGGCGGATTCTTGTGATCTGCTGTGCTCTACTATATTATGTCTGGCTATGGGGAGGCCAAGGGCAGTGGTCGCGGCACTTTACTATGAGTTACGCTGCGTTTAATTATTTTAACTTTGGTCAGGTTATGCTAGGATATCTACGGCTTTTGTGCTATTGAATACAATGCGCCGGATTTCTGAGTTCTAGTGGGCCCTATTACATGCGGCTTGTCTCTGCGGAGGCCAGCAATAGTGCCCTCGCCGTGTTAGGTTGTGTCAGATTGCGTTTGGTTTTGTTACGTTTGGCTAGGTTAGGCCAGTCATCTTCGCCTTTTTGTGCCTTTCAGTACCTTGCGATAGGTTTCCGCGCTCTAATGTGATCTAATATGCTCTAATTGGCTCTAGAGAGGCCAGCAATCCTTGTCACGGCAGTTTATGTTGAGATATGAAACGTTTGGTTAGGTTGGGTTAGGCCATGTTGGGTTAGGTTATCTTCCGCTTTTGTGCTATTGACTGCAATTCCGTGGATTACTGCGCTCCACTGTGCTCTAGTACGTTCTGCTTGTCTGTGGGGATGGCAGCAATAGTGGTCTCGGCACGTTAGGTAGAGATAAATTTCGTTTGGTTATGTTACGTTTACTTAGGTTAGGATAGGATAGCTTGGTCTTTTACGCTTTACACAGCTGTTCGGTGGATTTCTGCCCTCTACGTTGCTCTAGTTCACACCACTTGGCTCTAGGAAGGTCAGCAATAGTAGTCACGGCGCGTTATGTTTAGTTAGGCTACGTTCGGTTATGTTACGCTTGGTTAGGTTAGGATGGGGTATCTTTGTCTTTTGCGCTGTACACTGCAATGCTGTAGACTTCTACGCTCTACTGTGCTCTAGCATGCTTCGCGTGGCTCTGGGGGCGCCAGTAATACTGGTCTGGGTCTGTTATCTTGACCTCAGCCACGTTTGGCTACGCTACGATAGTTTTTGCTTGGTTTGCACAGATTTGACTTCCGTGGTATACGCTGATATTCGGTTGACTTCTACGCTCTACTGTACCCTACGATACTCTGCTTGTCCGTGGGGATGCCAGCAATCGTGGACGCGGCACGACAGGTTGTGTTAGGTTACGTTTGGTTATACCACGATTCGATATGTTAGGAGGTTATACCTCCGACTTTTGCGCTACAAACTGCAATTCGGCGCATTACAGTGCTCTACAGTGCTCTAATATGATCTGGTTGGCAGTGTGGAGAGCAGCAATAGTTGTCTAGGAACGTTAGTTTGAGCTATGTTACGTTTTGCTACGTTAGGTTAGGTCAGGTTGGGATAGGATATCTGCGACTTCTGCGCTGTACACTGCTATTTGGTGGCTTTGTGCGCTCTAGAGTGCTCTATTATGACTACTTGGCACTGGGGAGAGCAGCGATGGCATTCACGGTACGTTAGGCCGTGTTAGTTTACACTTGGTTATGTTAGGTTTGTCTGGTTTTCTGGCGATTCACCGTCGAGTTGCTCGCTGGATGGCGAAAATGTTCTTGCGCGGCAACCGCACGACTTCCTGCGAGGCGTCGATCGTCATGGCCGGTGTTCCGTCGTTCGATCTGCTGCC
>NW_016995648.1:0-8186 GCF_001483705.2 Eufriesea mexicana | reverse complement strand
TATATACGGACTCCTCCACCGGGGCGGCGACGGTGCTCCTGAAGAATGGGCCGTTTCGTTGAGGCGAATTTTCCGACGGCCCGTGATGACCGCCTGGCGATCTCGGCTGTGGATGATGAGCAGACTGCGGCACCGGCAGATAGGGCCCGTGCTCCCCGTTCCGTGTGCACAGGCGCGCAGCCGCAGCCTGCACAACTTCCGCCTGACACATGTTCTAGCTGGACACGGCTGCTTCGGGGAGTACCTGTGTCGTATCGCGGAGGAGCGAGAGACGCTGTGTCATCACAGCGCGGAACTCCGGGTCACGGCATAGCACACGCTATTGGATTGTCCGTCGTGACCTAGTGTGCGCCGGGTCATGTGTCGCCTGGTTGCTCTTTACATTCCCTCTCCGTCGTTGTGCGCAGGTGACGGAGAGCTTAGGTGCGCGGCGTGCGGTCGCCTCCCACTTCGAGGCTCTTATGTTACAGAAGGAGGCCGCGGAGACAGACCGTGAGCGGAGCGCAGGCTCATCGCGCGTAGGGCGTCGGAGGCTGCTAGCGTGGAGCCGCTTAGCGCCTCGCGCCCAACCGAATGTGTTAACGCGTTAGCCCTCCGGCGTCGCGAGCGGCCCTGTACCTGCGGCCGGGGTCCGCCTCTATCCCCTTTGCAATCTAGGTAAGGAGGTCCACCGGCAGGCGGGTGGGGGCCCGCCTGTTCGAGAGGCCGTGGTCCGGGAGCGCGGTGCCGAGTGGTGGTCGCGCGGCGTCCGCAAGGTATGCGTGTGTTGCGGTGTGGTGGTATGCGATGTGTGTGCCTGTGAACGACCCGCCTCGCGCACATGGGCACGGATGCTTCGTGTTCGAGCTCCAGTCACACCGAGAGGGAACTACGGTTGTGTCGCGGGGGCGCACTGGCAATTGCGTCGCTACGAAGTCCAGGGCGCAACGAAATGCGAACGGCTGGCCATCGTCGGGGACTTGCAGTGTGAAAATCCCACCTAAACACACCCCCTCCACTAGGGGTTCTTGTACATTTGGAAGATGTTCCCCTGGTGAAAATCGGTTAGTCTGGGATATGTTAGAACAGCCTTGACCTTCCCGCTATGCATTTCCAGGCTATGGGCATCAGCGCTCTACGCTACTATAATATCTTGTGCTTGGCGGTGGGGAGACCAGCAATTGTGAACTCGGCTCGTTAGGTTTAGTCAGTCTACGTTTGGTTACGCCAGGGTTGGTCAGGTTGGGTTAGGGCACCCCCTACTTTTCTGTTACACACAGCTACTCCGTGGATTTCTGAGCTGTGCTGTAATCTAATATGCTATGCTTCGCTCTGGGACGGCCAGCAATAGTGGTTTCGGCACGTTACTTTGAGGTGTGATGCGTTTGCATGTGTTATATTATCTTAGGTTAGGTTCGGATAGCTTCGACTTTTCTGCTACACGTTGCTATTCTATGGATTTCTGCGCTCTACTCTCCTCCATTATGCTCCGCTTGACCCTGTGGAGGCCCCAAACACTGGTCGCGGCAGATTAGGTTATGTTATGTTACGTTTGGTCAGGTTAGGAGAGCAAATGTTTGGCGAGGATTCCTTTGACATTTGCGCTATGCACTGCTACGCGGTCGATTTCTACACTCCACCGTGCGCTAGCATATTCTGCTTGGCTCTGCGGAGCATAGCAATAGTGGCCTCTGCTCGTTAGGTTGGGTTAGGTTACGTTTGGTTGTGTTATGTTTCGGTAGGTTAGGAAAGACTAGATCTGACTTTTGCGCTATACAATGCTGCGCGGAGGATTCCTGCGATCTGCAGTGCTTTAATAGTCTCTGCTTGGTAATCGGATGCCTGAAATAGTGGTCTCGGCACGTTAGGCTGTGTTAGGTTACGTTTGGTTACGTTAGGTTAGGGTAGCTATGTCTTTTCTGATATACATTGCCATTCTTTGCATATCTGCACTGTATTCTCCTTTAATATGCTCTGCTTGGCAATGGCGAGGCCAGCAATACTGCGCTCGGCTTATTACGTTCAGTTAGTCCACGTTTGGTTGGGTAAGGTTTGGTCGCGTAACGTTAGGGTATCTTTGACATTTGTACTATTCGCTCCCACATGGCGCCTCCCTGCGCTCTACTGTGCTCCAGTATATTCTCCTTGGCTCTGGGGATTCCAGCAGTAGTGGTCTCGGCGCGTTTGGTTAGGTTACAATACGTTTGATTATATTATGTTTGGATAGGTTAGGACAGGATAGCTTCGACTTTTCAGCTGTACACTGACATTCCGTGGAATTCTGCGCTCTACACTGCTCTACTATACTCTACTCGACTATGCGGAGGCCAGCAACTGTGGTCGCTGCGCTTCATGCTATGTTAGGTTGTTCTTGGTTATGTCATAATTCGTTTGGCTCGCAGACGGCAGCCTACACTTTTGCGCTATACACTGCCCTTCGGTGAATTACCGCGCCTACTCTGATCTAATATATTCAGCCTGGTTCAGGGAAGGAAAGCAACAGCTGTATCGGCACGTTACGTTGAGATAGGCTGAGTTCGGTTAGGTTAGGTTAGGTTTGGTTGGGTTATGATATCTTCGACTCTTGCGCTTTACACTTCAATGCGGCAGATTTCTGCCCTCTACTGCACTCTAGTATAATCTAGTTGGCTATGTGGAAGTCAGCAATAGACGGTCTTGGCACGTTAGGTCGGTTTAGGTTACATTTCCTTGTGTTATTTCTGGTCAGGTTAGACTAGGATAGATATGACATTTTTGCTGTGCACTGCTATTCGGTGGATTTTTGCGCTCCACTGTGATCAGGTAGGTTTATCTTGGCTCTGGGAAGGGCCGTAATAGTGTTATCGACACCACATTCTGGGTTCGCCTACGTTTGGATGGTTTAGGTTGTGTCAGGTTAGGCTATGTTACCTTTACTTTTGCGATTTTCACTGCAACGCAGCGGATATCAGTGATCTACTGCGCTCCAGTTTATTCTACCTGTCTATGTGGAGGTCACATGGAATGGTGTGGGGCGGTTAGGTGGAGTTAGGTTTCGTTCTGCTATGCTACGATTGGCTAGGTTAGGAGAGGGTAGCTTTAGCTTTTGTATTATACACTGCTATTCGGTGGATTTCTGTGATCCACTATGATCTGATATGTTTAGCTTGACTCTGGGAAGGACCGCAATACTGGCCTCGGCGCGTTATGTTGAGTTAGGCTACGTTCGGTTAGGTTAGGTTGGGTCAGGTCTGGTAAGCATATCTGTGATTTTTGTGCTTTGCACTGCAGTGCGTCGCAATCCTGCGTTCTACTCAGCGCTGGTATATTGTGGTAGGCTCCGTGGAAATATGCAATAGTGGTCTTGGCACGTTAGGTCGGGTTAGGTTACGTTTGGGTGTGTCACGTTTGGTTAGGTAAGGCCAGGATATCTGTGACATTTGTGCTATACACTTCTTTTCATTGGATTTCTACTCTCTACATTATTCTATTATTACTTTACTATTCCCGGCGTGTCAGTTTGATATACGTCGCGCCTGGTTGTTACGTTTGCTTGGGCTAGGAGTGGACGTCATGGACTTTCGTGCTATATAATAATATTCGGTGAGCTTCTGCGGTGTACAATGCTTTAATATGCTCTGCTAGATTCTGAGGGGGCCAGCAATAGTGGTCTCCGCACACTAGGTTGATCTAGGTTACGTTTGGTTAGGTTATGTTTGTCTGGGTTTGGTTTGCACAGTTTTGACTTTCGCGGCATTCACTGCTATTCGTTGGATTTCTACGCTCTGCTGTGCTCTGGTATGTTCTGCTTGGCACGCGGGTGGCGAGCAACAGTGTTGTCGTCTCGTTAGGTTTAGTTATTCTACTTTTGGTTAGGTTAGGTTTTATCAGGAAAGGTTAGGATATCTTGGACATTTGTGCTTTTCGCTGCTCTTTGGAGGCTTTATGCGCTCGGCGTAGCCCTGGTATATACTACTTGAATCTAGTGAGTCCAGCAATTGTGGTCCTGGCGCGTTAGGTTCTCTTAGGTTGCGTTTGTTTATATTACGCTTGGACGGGTTAGTTTAGGATAGATGTGACTTTTGTGATATACACTGCTATTCGGCGTTTCTCTACGCTCTATATTGCTCCACAATACTCTGCTCGGCTCTGGGGAGGCCAGTTATATTCGCCCCGTCACGTTAGTTTGATTTATGCTACCCTTGACTTTGTTATGGTTGGCTGGGTTAGGAAGGACTAGCTTTGACTTTTGCGCTATACGTAGTCATTCGGCGGAATTATGCGCGCTACTCTGTTCCGGCATATTCTCTTTGGCACTGTGGAGGCCATCAATATCGCTCTCGGCGCGTAGGGTGTAGTTATTCTACGTTTGGTTTGGTTAGGTTAGGTCAGGTTAAGCTCGGACGTATTCGTCTTTTGCGCTATACACTGCTATTTGGTGGGTTTCTGCACTCTGCTGTGGTCTAATATGCTCTGCCTTGCTCTGGGGAGGGTAGAAGCCTGGGCTGCAGCGCGATATGTAGTGTTGGGATACGTTTGGGCTGGTTAGCTTGGCTTGGATTTGGAGAGGATACGCTTGACTCTTCTGTTGTACATTGAATTGCAGCGGATTTTTGCGCTCTCCTTTGATCTAGTATGTTTATCTTGTCTCTGGGAGGGCCAGCAATAGTGGTATCGTCACGTTACGTTGAGTTAGCCTACATTCGGTTATGTTAGGTTTGGTCAGGTTTGGTCCGGATATCTTTGATTTTTGTGCTATACACTGCTTTCCGGCGGAATAAAACCTGCTACATTGCTGTACTGTGCTCTGCTATACTCTGGGGATGTCAGAAATAGTGGTCCCGGAACGTTAGTTTCATATATGCTTCGTTTGGATATTTTACTATTTGTTTGGTTAGGAGGGGACAGCATCAACCTTTGTGCTATATACTGCTACTCGTTGGACTTCTTCGCTATATTGTGCCCTAAAATGCTCTGCTTGGTTCCGGGGAGGCCAGCAATAGTGTGCTCGGCGCGTTTGGTTGGGTTATGTTACGTTTGGTCGGGATAGGTTAGCATAGTGTAAGGAAGGGTATCTTTGACTTTTATGCTATGCACCGCGATTCTATGGGTTTCTGCCATCTACTCTCCCCTAATACGCTCTGCTAGACTCTGTGGGGGACAGCAATACTGGACGCGGCACGTTAGGTTGTGTTAGATTACGCATTGTTGGGTCAGGTTGCTTTGGTTTAGGTTAGGATAACTGTGACTTTTGTGCACAATACTGATATTCTGTGTCCTTCTGCGCTCTACTGTGCTCTAATATGGTCAGCTCGTCTGACGGGAACCCCAGAAGTAGTGGTCTCGGCACGTTACACTGAGTTAGGCTACGTTCGGTTAGGTTAGGTTAGGTCAGGTTAGGTTAGGAAGTTTCTGACTTTCGCGTTTTGCGCGGCAATGCCTCAGTTTTCTGCGTTCTACTGCGCTCGAGTATAATCTGCTTGGCTGTGTGGATGTCAGCAGTTGTAGTCGAGGCACGTTAGGTTGGTTTGGGTAACGTTTGGTTATGTTATGTTTGGATTGGTTATGCTAGGGTAGCTTTGACTTTTGTGCTATGAACTGCTGTTCGGTTGACTTCTGCTATCTGCAGTGTTTCAATGTGCTCTGCTTGTCTCTGCGGAGGACGGCAATAGTGGTCTCGGCACGTTAGCTTGCGGTATGTTATGCTTGGCTAGGGTACGTTAGCCTTTGCCATGTCACGACAGCTTATTCTTCTCTGATTTGCACTCCCATTATATTGGCTTCTAGCCTCTACTCTCCTCTAATATGTACTGCTTTGCGATGGGGAGGCCAGCAATATTGTTCTAGGCACGTTAGGTTCGATATGGTTGCGTTTGGTTATGTCACGTTTGGTTTCGTTAGGGTAGGATGGCTTAAACTTCTGTGCAATACACATCTATTCGGTGGATTTCTGCGCTCTACATTGCTCTACCATACTTTGCTCGTCTCTGAGGTGACCAGAAATAGTGGCCGCGGGCACGATGGGTTGTGGCAGGATTCATTTGGTTAGGCTAGGTTTCGCTAGGTTTGGTCATGATTGTTTTCACTTTTGCACTATAAACTGCTGTTCGGTGGATTTCTGCTCTCCGCTGTTTTCCAATGTGATCTGCTTGCTTCTGGGGAGGCCAGAAATTGCGGCCGTGGCGCGTCTGTTTGTGCTACGTTACGTTTGGTTAGGTTAGGAATGGTTGGATCTGACTCTTGTCCTTTGAGCGGAAACGCCGCGGATGTCTGTAGTCCACTGTACTCTAGTATATTCCGGTTGCCTCTGGCTGCCAGCAACAGTTGTCTCGGAGCGGTAGGTTGTGCTAGGTTATGTTTGGTTACGTTATGTTAGCTAAGGTTTGTTCAGGACAACCTTGGCTTTTGTGCTGTGCACTGCAGTACAGTCGAATTGTACGATCCACTGTGCTCTAGCATATTCTGCTTGGCTCTGGGGGTAGCAATAGTGGCATTGGCGCGCTAAGTTAAGTTAGGTTACGTTTGGTTACCGTGTGCCAGTTTAGGTTAGGTACGGATTGCACCGAGTTTCTTGGCATAGTCCGTTTTCAGCGGTTTTCTGCGCTCTACTGTGCTCTAAAGTGTTGAGCTTTGCTCTGGGAGGGCCAGAAATAGCGGTCTCAGCACGGTACGCTGTGTTATGCTACGTTCGGTTAGGTTGGGCCAGGACAGGTTTGGTTAGGGTATTTTTGTGCTTTCCGCAGCACTGCTGTGGTTTTCTGCGATCCACTCTACTCTAGTATTTTCTGCTTGGCCATGGGGAGGTCAGCAGCAGTGGTCTCGGCAAGTTAGGTTAAGTTAGGTTACGATTGGTTATGTTATGTTTCGGTAGGATATTCAAGGATCGGTTTGAATTTTAAGCTACACACAACATTTCGGTGCATTTCTGCGCCCTGCTGTGATATTATATGCTCTGATTTGTTCTGCGGAGGCCAGAAATACTGGTCGCGGAAGGTTTGATTGGGTTATCTCACGTTTGGCTAGGTTGGCTTAGGTTTGGTTTGGTCAGGACATCATCGACCTTGTGGCTTTCACTGCAATGAGTTCAATTTCTACGCTCTACTGCCGTCTAGTGAATTCTGTTTGTCTCTGGAGAGGACGGCAACAGTGGTAGCTGCACATTAGGTTGAGTTAGGTTACGTTTGGGCAATGTCACGATTGGTTAGGTTAGGAGTGGCTAGCTTTGACTTTTGTGCTTGATGCAGTAATGCAGCGGATATCTACCCTCTTCTGTGCTGTGGTATATTCTGATCGGCTCTGTGTATGTCAGCAATATTTCTCTAGGAACGTTAAGCTTATTTGGGTTACGTTTTGTTATGTTACGTTTTATTTGGTTAGGCCAGGACAACTTCGTCTTTTGCGCTGTAAGTAGCTATTCGGCGGTTTTCTGCTCACTGTTGTGATCTGATATGCTCTGATTTGCTCTGGCGAGGACAGAAATATTGGCCGCGGCCCGTTAGGCGGAGTTAAGTTACGTTCGATTACGTTCGGCTTGTTTGGCTTAGGTTAGGATACGCTTGACTTCTGTCCTGTACACTGTAATGCGGTGAACTTCTGCGTTCTGCTGTGCTCTAATATATTCTACTTGGCTCTGTGGATTCCAGCAATATTGGTCTCGGCGCGTTAGGTTAAGTTAGGATGCGTTCGATTAGGTTCGGTTGAGTAGGGTTAGGCTACGATATCCTAGACTGTTGTGCTCAGCACAGATATACAATGGACTTCTGTGCTGTAGTGTGCTGTATCGTACTCAGCTTGCCTCTGGGGACGCCAGCAGTAGTGGTCGCAGGACGTTAGGTTGAGTTATGCTACGTTTGGCTAGGTTAGGTTTGGTTAGATTTGCACAGGACATCTTTGACTTTTGAGACGATCACTGCAACACAGTCGACCTCAACGCTCCACTGCTGCCTCGCATATTCTGCTTGGTTTCGCGGAGGCCGGAAATAGCGGTCTCGGCGCTTTAGGTTGAGTTACGTTACGTTGGGTTAGGTTAGGACATGATAGATCCAACTTTTGTGCCGTACACGGCTTTTCGGAGCAAATTCTGCACTCTACTGCGCCCTACTGTAATCTGCTTGGCCCTTCGGCGTCCAGCAATAGTTTTTGCAGCTCATTATGTTGTGTCAGGCTCTGTTTGGTTAGGTTACCTTTGTATGGGATAGGCTTGGAGAGCTGTGACTTTTCTGCTATAC
>NW_016995647.1:0-1247 GCF_001483705.2 Eufriesea mexicana | reverse complement strand
CATCCATCCAGCCGTACATTAGCCCATCCATACATCCAGCCATTCATACATACATCGATCCATAAATCTACCCATTCATACACCCATCCATGTATACATCCACATATCCATACATCCATACATCCATAAACCCGTCCATTCGTTCGTCCATCATTCGATACATCCAGCCATCTATACATCCATACATATATAAAGCCATACATCCATATATGCGTACTTTCGTCCATCCGCACCTCAATTCACACACACTTACATCCATCCGTACAGGCATCCATCAAAACACACAACCATACATACATCCATACTTCCATACATCCATCCATCCAAACATCCACCTAGAGATACATCCATCGATCCATACATACGTCCATCCATGCACCCATCCACCAATCCCTCCACGCTTCCATGCAACCATACCCACATCAATACACAGCTATATACATACACCCATACCTTCATCCATACTTACATCCATACATACATCCTCACATACATCCATACATACATCCATTAATTCATCCATACAAACATGCATACATACATCCATGCATACATCCATTCATTCATCCATACAAACATCCATACATCTTCCGTCTATCTAACCACCCATTCACCCACCCACACATCCATACGTCCATGCATCCGTACAACCATACATTCGTACAATCATACATCCATACGTATATCCATACATACATAACTCAAATACATCCATACATTCAAACATACACACGTACATACAGCCATGCATTCATACATACGACCATCCATACATCCATCCATCCATACATCCATCCATCCATACATGCAACCATCCATACATCAATCGATCCATACATCCATCCATCCATACATCAACCCACCAATCCATATGACCATATATACATCAATACATACACCCATACATACACTCATACATTCAACCATACATTCAACCATACATACATCCATACATACATCCGTAACTTCGCCCTTCAGTACAGGCATCCATACACCCATCCATTCATCCACCCATCCATAAATCCATCTAGCCATACATCCATCCTTCCATACATGCATACATATATACATCCATACACACATACATCCGTAGATCCGTCCATCCATACATCTATCCATCTATACATCCACCTATCGATACAGCCATCCACCCATACAACCATACATACTTCAATGCATACACACATACATGCACCCATACATTCAACCAAACATACATCCATACATACATCCTTACATACATCCAT
>NW_016995646.1:292-829 GCF_001483705.2 Eufriesea mexicana | reverse complement strand
GACCCTATCTGACCTGACCTGACTGATATGATCTGACCTGACCTGACCTGACCTGACCTGACCTGACATGGCCTGACCAAAATTGACCTTACCTGACCTGACCTAACCTGACATGACCTGACCTGACCGGACTGATCTGACATGATCTTGCCTGGCCTGGCCCGAAATGACATGACCTCACCTGTCCCGACCTTGCCTCGCATGGCCTGACCTTGCCTGACCTGACCTGACCTGACATGACCTGACCTGTACTGACCTGACCTGACCTTACCTGGAGTGAACTGTCCTGATCATACCTGACTGATCTGACCTGACCTGACCTGACCATTCCAGACCTGAACTGACCTGACCTGAACTGACCTTACCTGACGTCTCCCGACCTGTCCTGACCTGACCTGTCCCGACCTGACCTGACCAGAGCTGACCTTTCCTGACCTGACTTGACCTGACCTGTCCTGACTTGAACTGAACTATCCTGACCTGACCTGACCTTACCTGACCTGATCTGACCTGACTGATCTGACCTGACCTGACCTG
>NW_016995646.1:0-279 GCF_001483705.2 Eufriesea mexicana | reverse complement strand
TGAAATTGCCTGACCTGTCCTGACCTGAACTGACCCGATCTGACCTCACCAGACTCGACCTTGCCTGTCCTGTCCTGACCTGACCTGATCTGACATGACATGACCCGTTCTGAAGTGAATTGACCTCAACAGATCTGACCTGACCTGACATGACCCTACCAGACCTGACCTGACCTTACCAGACCAGACCAGACCTGACCTGACATGACCTGACCAGTACTGACCTGACCTGACCTGACCTGACATGACCAGACCTGACCGGACCTGAAATGGCCTTAC
>NW_016995645.1:0-549 GCF_001483705.2 Eufriesea mexicana | reverse complement strand
ATGAATGGAAGAATGTGTGGATGTACGGATGGATGGATGTATGTATGTATGGATGTATGTATGAATTTATGTATTGTTGTATGTATGGATGGACGTATATATGGATGTATGGATATATTCATGGATGTGCGGACGGATGTATTTACTGATATATGGATGGATGCATGAATGTATGTGTGGATGGATGGATATTTGGAAGCGTGGATGGATGGGTGGATGGGTGGTCGAATGGATGGATCGAATGAAGGACGAATGGATGGATGGGTGGGTGGATGTATGGATGTATGGATGTATGTATGGATTCATGTACGTTTGTATGTATGGATGGACGTAAGTATGGATGTATGGATATATTCATGGGTGTGCGAAGGGATGTATGAACGGGTATATGGATGTATGTATGAATGTATGTGTGGATGGATGGATAGGTGAACGCATGGATGGATGGGTGGATGGATGGTTGGATGGACGGATGGAATGATGGATCAATGGATGGATGGATTGTTGTATGTATGGATGTATGTAAGAATGGATGTATGAATGGATGTA
>NW_016995644.1:580-832 GCF_001483705.2 Eufriesea mexicana | reverse complement strand
ATCCATACATCCATACAACCATACATACATCCATACATATATCCATACATACATCCATACATGCATCCACCCATACCTACATCCATACATCCATCGACCCATACATCCATCCACTGAAACATCAAGCCATCCAAACGTACATACAGATATACATCCATACATACATACATCCGTACATCCTTGCATTCGTACATCCATACATTCGTTCATCCATACATACATACATCCATACATGCATACATCCACACATAC
>NW_016995644.1:0-549 GCF_001483705.2 Eufriesea mexicana | reverse complement strand
ATCGATCGATCCACCCATCCATAAATCCATTCATCCACAAATCCAAAAATCCATACAATCATAGATCCATCCATCCTTACATTCATACATCCATACCTCCGTCCATCCGCAGTACCATCCATCCATACGTCCTCCCTTCGATACATTCATCCATCCACACATAATCCCACTAATACGTCCATCGATCCGTACATCTCTCCATGCATACATCCATCCACCAAACCATCCATCCATCCATACATCCATACATACATCAATTCATCCATCCATCGATACATACATCCATACATCCTGAAATCCGTAAATTCGAACTCCATACGTCCATACATCCGTACATCCATACACCCATACATGCATACATCCATACTTTCTTACAACCATACATTCATACATACATACATCCATACACGCATACTTCCTTACATCCATACACCCTTATATACATCCATCCATACATCCATCCACTCATACATCCAAACATTCATCCATCCATGCATCCAAAAGTCCATCCATCCACACCTCCATCCATCCATACATCCATCAATCCAT
>NW_016995643.1:0-571 GCF_001483705.2 Eufriesea mexicana | reverse complement strand
CCACACATCCTTGCATACACCCATACACACCTCCATACATACATCCATACATACATCCATACCGACATCCATACACACACCCATACATACATCCATAAATATATACTTACGTACATCCGTACATACGTCCATACATCCATCCATACATGCATCCATACATACGATCTTCCATACACGCATCCATAGATCCATACATACATTCTTACATACATCCATACATACATCCATACGTACATCCATACAAACGTCCATACATACATCCATGCATTCATCATGCATACTTCCATACATACATCAATACATTCATCCATACAAACAACCATACATACAACCATGCATACATACATACATTCATCCATAATAACATCCATACATACATCCGATCTTCCGTCCATCCTCCCAACCATTCACCCACCCACACGTCCATACATCCATGCATCCTTACAGCCATGCATTCGTACATCCGTACATCCACACATACAATCATCCATTCATAAATAACTCAAATACATCCATATATTCAAACATCCATACATACATACATCCATACATTCATACATCCATCCTACCA